>NW_007728514.1:157144-163228 GCF_000696425.1 Galeopterus variegatus | reverse complement strand
AAAAAAAAAAAAAAATCAAACCTCTCATTTCAATCCAGTGATTTAAAACTGATGAAGTAATTTTCCACTTGCTACAATTGGCCCTGATTAAAGCCTTTACATGTCAAGGAAGATACTCTTTAAAATTGCCATATGTGTGTGTGTGTGTGTGTCTGTGTGTGTAATATATATATTTACACACACACACACACACACATATGGCAATTTTAAAGAGTATCTTCCTTGACATGTAAAGGCTTTAATCAGGGCCAATTGTAGCAAGTGGAAAATTACTTCATCAGTTTTAAATCACTGGATTGAAATGAGAGGTTTGATTTTTTTTTTTTTTAAAGCCAGAATGATTTCAAGCAGGCATTTAATGATAATTGCATTTTCGTAGTAATGTCTGGTCCTGCATACTGTGCTTTTATATTCTTCTAGGATAATTGTGGAGGAATTGTAGCTTTCTTTTGTATTTTTTTCCATAAAATAATGCCGAATATACGGTTGACCCTAAAACCAGCAGCCCAGCTAATTTTGACCCAAAACCTAAGAATAGAAAATATACTTCAGAAGTGATTGATTGCTACCTAAGGTACGTAAAGCAGATATTTTGATGCTAATAATTTTACAAATGAATAGACTTGAATGTATTTAAAAGCTTGAAGTTTTTGGCCTGCAAGATGGACTAATGAGATTATATATATTATATATATATAATTCCATTTATATATATTTCCCCATATATATAAATGTAAAGGCCTTTTCATTTTTTTTCCTTTGTAGTAATTCGTGGAAAGCTTGTGGTTTCTGAGCAAAGATGAGCATGCTGTGACCCACTCTACACAGGACATTGCTTTCAGAATGTGTGAGGGGCTTTTTAAGAACTTGTCAGAGTATCGTACTTTTATTTCTAGACCACAACAAAAAGATTCTTACAAAACTAAACATTCAAAAGCATGCGGGAATGACCTCGGTTTATCATTCTTTCATTTTAATTGATGCTTCATATTTTAAACCTCTCTTTTACAGTTGAATATCATTAATAATGTCACTTGTTGACTGGATTTATTATACTTAAATGAAGTGACAATATAAACATATTTTAGGTCCTTTAATATCCTCACTCTCAGGCTTATCCGGTTAAAACAAACTTGAATTCCAGACATGGTGAGAGCTGATTTCGGTATGTGCCAAGTCAAGTGTAGGAAACAGAATTTTAATTCATAACCCAGAATGTATTTTTTCTGCGTTGCCTTCTGCCTCTTAACAATGTGTATTGTGTTCTCAAATGGAAAAAAAAGTGTTCAGTTTTGTTTATATTGGTTGCCCTATTTTTTCCCCACAGACACTGTATTTTTGTCAGAGCAAAGACTTCATCTCCTACTTCATTATGTTAATGAATTTTCAGACAGAGTATGTCTTTTATATAGCAACAACTGATTTCTTAAATTTGTCAGCTACCAGTTTTAAATCAACGATACAGCTTTTGCTCGGTCAGTTAGAGAAAGTGAAATTTGAAATTGAAACCCACGTGGTTCAGGCAATTAGGTCATCTGCTGTGTAGTACCATTCACTCGATGACTATTTTCCAGGTTTGTCATTTTTCTGTAAACGGCCTACATTTGGCCTTTCAAAGTCTCCGCTGTTCTTTGCTAAGTGAATGGCACTACAGGAAACCCTTCTTTATTTTTCCTGGAGCAGAGCACGTATGAACAAGAAAACCAAAGTGATACCGCCTAGAGGCTTGCTAGTTTACCATTTGCAGGCTTTCAATAAATATATGTATAGGAGAAGGATCTCTCTTTACAGGTGGTTGTACTAAACAATAAATAAATAAAAGGTTTATAAAATCAGCTCAAGAATGGAAGTTTGGCAGTGGAGAACAGCCAATCTACCTTGGGATGAGATTTCAAACTTCAGCCATGCAGTGTTCAGTTCACCTGTCCCATGTGTGTGTGGAACACCTGTGCTCCATGTAACACACCTGCCTGTGCAAATGGGCCCATCCTTTCCAGACTGAACCTCTTATGTGGCCCAACCCATTCTCCTTCCTCCTAGAGCTGATACCTGAAGAACACACCAAACCCCAACATCATAAAAAAAAATGAGGGTATATCAAAAAGTTCATGGAAAAATTTGAATTGTCTTTTAATTCTGCTTTTCCACGAGCTATTTGAAATATCCTCATATGTACAGTAAGGTGAGGATTTATTGAATTTATTCCAGAGGTGCAGAGAGCAATCATTATATAATTTAGGATGGAGATGAGGGAGACTGAATTCTTAGGGTCTGACTGGTTGAGAAATAAATTTCAAGGGGACAAATCTTTATTTCCGGATAGAGCTAATGAAATGGCGTGTGCTTTCACAGCTCTTTGGAAATGTGGAGAAATGACCCAGAATCTTGTTTGGGTTGTTTTATTGGAAATGTATGCTACATAAATAAATAGTGGTTTGCCCCAGTAACAGAGTGCTATTTTTGGATGACAATAGAACTTTCTTGGCTCTGCTGTTAATATTGGTGATTATTTTGGTTTTAAGAAGCTAATATCTGATTGGACGATGAGATCCTACAGCTGAAATGCATCCCCCCAGACTTGAGATTTTATCAACATCTGCAGGTGTCTGTCTTAGGCCCCACATCAACCCCTCATCCAGGTTTATTTTTTAGCTTTAGTTTTGTTTGGTTGTTTGTACTATTTTCAAAGGTGCGGAGTGGAGACGTTTTGCAAAATGCACCATTTTCGAGTGTGAAATTCAGCCTTTTTTCCCCCCAAAATTAAAAGGAAAAGAAACATGGTTTGTTGAAAGTCCCATCAGTTGATATGTTTTTGGATACCTTAAGTAAAAGGACCACAGTCAGTGAAACTGTGATTGGCACTGATGAAATGAGTCACAGTGGGCTGATGTCCCGTTTTTACAAACTGCGGAAGAGGTCTCCTTTGCTCTGGGATTATGGCTGTGATGGTGTTTGCACAAGGTGTGGTTTTCCATGTTTAATATTTCAACATCACTAATATTTGGCTGCATGCTACAGGGCGAGCAAGTCAGAGAACTCTTAGTGATGGCATATCACATTACTCTGGCAGTGGGTCAGAGCTGCAATGTTGAACTACGGTCTCACCACCTGGGTGTTGGGGTGCAGAAAAGAGCTGTTGAGATTGAGTGCCTTTACCATTTTCAGCGTTCTACTACTTGCAATGAGTGTAATGCTGTGAATGGGTTAGCTGGATAAACTCATTGAAACAAATGCATTTTTTAAAACACATAAAACATGTCTTTGTTAACTGTTTTTCAAAGCAAGACAGATAATGCCCTCATGGTTTACATCCATGTGGTAAGAATTGCACTGTATACATGCATGTTTATATATATTCACATGCACAGATGCAAAAACGTAATTAGGAGCTATTTCTTGCACAAAATGTTTTTCTCAGCCATTGCAACACATTAGATAAAGCAAAAAAAAAAAGGGGGAAATGTGATTTCCATTAGTCATTTCCTTTTTCTTATCTCCCTCATTCACAAAACATATGTGATATTAACAAATTCATAATGAAAGTTACTATAATAGAACTGTGTGCATTCCTCATTTGGGGCAAAGATATTCATCAAAATGAGACCTAAATAAGTAGAGGGTATGAGTTTGGAGAAAGGTATTCATTTTCCCTGAGTTTCCTAGAAGCTTTCTCTTCTAATTTGAGTACTAGTTTCCAAAAAGGTATTATCACCTGTGTTTATACTGAAACAATCTATATAAGTGGTCAAATCCAACCCTTTCATGTACATCAGAATTGCACCATGCTGCATACTGGGATGGAGAAATTGACAGCTTTTACAAGCACCAAACTGAGCACACTTTTAAGAAGGCTAAATACATCAACCTTTTATCAGCCTTTGTAGGACATTCACACCTTTATTCCTCTCGGCGCACAAAGGGCTCCGCCGAGAGACTGTTCCCATTGAAGGCTTGAGGCACAGTCAACGGAGCATTGTGTCAGAACAGCTTCAGAAACCCTGCGTTCGCTTTCAATAAACATGAAGAAGTTTGAAGTCACAGAAGTTGAAAAACTTGTAATAGTTTCTTTATGGTCTTGGATCCCTCTGTTCCTGCAGACTTTCTTTGAATTCAGATTTAACTTGGACTAATCATGTGCATTGCACCTGCTGGGAAGCAACGGCATACTCCAGCTGATAGCAATGGTGGGGGTGAAGGGATGCAGAGGATTTCGTACCTGGGCTGCCTCTCTCTTCACCACTGTGCACAGGCTCTGTAGAAATGTGATTACACGTTCCAAGACTACAGAGTTACCTATGTCTCTGAGAGGTCTGTATGCTGGTGCATAGGAAAAGCTAGTCTCAGGTTAGTTACAGCCACAGGTGCAACTGAGGCATTTCTTGAAGGAAACAGCTTTATTTGCAAATTATATCTACAGAGGCTTCATTGTATAAGCTGTATAAACATATAAGCTGCATATATGTTTATACAAACATATGCACATAATGTATTATATATTTACATCTCACTATGTAATGTATTATGCAATTATTTATATGAAATTGCATTTATGTACATCTATATAACTATGTTTTATACAGTTTATATAATCGATGACAAAACCAGCATCTTAACTGGACGTTTCATATGTATATAATTATGTATTTATTTCTATAAAATTGTATTTATATACATTTATGTACTTGTATTTATATATGACTTATGTAATTGATAATGAAAGCCTTTATCCTCTAAAATAGTTGTATTTCAAAAAGCATTGCAAAGCCTGTGTGTGTATATATATCTATATATAAAATATGATTCATTTAAATATATAATGTATTATATATAGTATACTTATATTATTTATACAATTATTTATTTATCAAACATATTTATTTATGTTATAAATATATAACATAAAATTTAATTCACATAAATATATAATACATCTGTATTTTATATATATTTATAATTTATTATATATTGAATACAATTTATTTAGATATACAGAATAATATATAAATATCCTTATATCATTATATATCATATATAATACATATTATAATATATATAATATATAATATAATTTATATATAAATGTGTAACATATATTTCAATTCATGGAATATATTATGAAGTATTTATGTATATATGTGTGTATTTATATGTATTATATATATATATATATTTTTTTTTAATATAGTTTGCCATAACTTTTCCATAAGAAACTGTCAAAGATGGAGAGTGCATTTCTAGACTGGTTCACGGTAGCTACATTTCATGCTCCACAGAAACCATGACTTCACTTTCAAGCAAATTTGAAGAGCTGTTGATGGGACTGTGAGTTAGGATACCCACTGAAACCTAAGTAATTGATATTTAATGAGCTTTTGGGAACCAGTCAGGAAGCCTCATGTCAGTGGGAATATGTATTAAGCCATGCGTCTTTCCTGCCTGGTTGGTTGGATGACTTCTGATCCTAGAATACAAGACTAAAAAACTATCTGAGGTTGTGGGGATCTCAGCAGCAGAGAAGACCACAGCGCATGAGCCACATTGTCCATGTGCATGCAGAGGTGGTGGGAACCGCGTTCCCATCCAAGCTTCCATTCGCCCTGTATGGGATAGATTCTGTCGGCTGGCTCACTTCTGTGGCCTTGCTTAAGATGAGAAATCAACATGGTAGACTCAAGAACGTAGCTCCTTAGCAATGGCAAGAGGAAAATTCAGCGACTAAGATCTATGTGTCCTTTTCTGGAAATGAGCTTCTTATTCCAGCAGGAGCTTGCTCTTTCATGTATCTTCTTCCATTCGTCAGTTTTATTATGCATCTACCATATGCCAGAGACAGACCAGGAAGCAAATTAACTGCTGGTAATTTAGAGCTGAATTAGGCATATCTCTGTGCTCTTAAAAATCCTGTCTATGTGTGAATGTCCACAAATTGTCAAGGTATTCAGTTCATGTATATATCACCTCTTCGTATTTTCTGATGTGCATATGGTTTCTTTCTCTCATTTCTCTACCCTCCCTCCCTGTCTTCCTTCCTTCCTTCCTTCCTTCCTTCCTTCCTTCCTTCCTTCCTTCCTCCCTTCCTCCCTC
>NW_007728514.1:150841-156144 GCF_000696425.1 Galeopterus variegatus | reverse complement strand
GTTAAATAATGGTTAGTTCCTTCCTTCCTTCCTTCCTTCCATTCTGGTGAGTGATGAAATCTTGGGTCCTTAAAATATTAAATGAAAAATGAAGGTAATTTAATACAGGAATGGACCAAATAGGAAAGAATAGTAAAAAATAAATAAATAAAAGACTCCTGGAATGGCAAAGAATAGACTTCTTCACATGCCGTATTTGTTATAGCTGCTTCTATTTAAATTTTTGTCAAGCCCTATATTTATAAAACCTTGATTTTCATTTGAATAACTCTTATCAACTTATTCATAAGACAAATTGCTTTGATTCAACAAGTAATTGAATGCCTTTGAGATTCCTCCCCACACACTCATATGGCAGTGAAGCCAGCATTATTAATTAACAGCCATTTCCTATGGTCTAAGTAACAGATATTTCAATATTTTTTAAGGCATGGACAATACCTTGGAATCAAATGTATCTGAGCCTAAAAGATTTTGAAATCACAAGTACTTGTTTTCAACTCTGCCGCCACTCATACAATCGATTTTTCAACCATTTAAGGTCCTTTAGCTTCATGAAACAACCTTGAAAATAGACAGCATCACTGACACTGCTGAGCTAGGATTGCTTAAATGTGGGGCATAGATTCCATCATCTCAGAGGAAGATTCTTAAAGGTGATTATTTTATATATATATATATATAAATAGAAACAAGTAGCAACTGATGGGATGAGGTTCCAAATCAGGATTCTTTCTTAAAGAGGATCCCTGGTCAAGTATTTATGGAAAACCTCAATTTTCACACTCACTCCTTTCTTAAATTTTATGATGAAAACAGACACATTAAGGACTTGATGGTTCCTGCACTAATGGATTCACAAGAATGTGACAGATAATTTGAGGTTCTTTGTAACAAATTTTGCCTAAATTAACCACATAACGGTGTGAAGAATAGGTCTATTCCATTTTATTGACACATTTATTGAGCCGAAAGAGGACCTAATAGGGTATGAAGTTACTTGAAGGCACTTGAATTACCAATGGAATTCACAGAAATAAACTTGTTGGTATTTTTTCCCCATTTAATTCATTTATTCAACCTTTCTTGAGGACCAAGAAGTGGGTATATGAAGAAGACAAATTGTTTATCTTTTCTATATTTGCCATATGCTGATGACATTTTGCACCTCTTATTCGCAGTAAAAAAAAGGAGAGTGCAATAAAAAAAATGAAACAGATTGTTACATTTAAGAAAAAAATAAATTTTATCAGAATTTCCTTTCTGGTGTGTGTGTGTGTGTGTGTGTATGTGTGTGTGTGTGTGTGTGTGTGTGCAATTAACCTCTCATGCCCTATGTCAAATGTTGAGGAAAATAACAGCTTGATTCAGGGTTCATAAATCTTCTTTAAATAGTTAAAAGCAAAATTATGAGGGTATGCACTGGAATATTAAGAGTTAGGTTCATTTTATCATTTTTCAGATGGCAGTAATATACTGTCAAATTTTAACTTCAACTGAGTAGAGTTTATGAGCCAAGATATTGAAGGTGTTTGATGAGGGATCAGGGAGTTAACCATGATCCTGGGGAGGAAAAGAGGACTTCCTGTCCTACAGGATGCTTTTGCAGGTGGCTTTGTCCCAGCCTTAAGTTAGCAGGCTGGCTTTGTCTGCTGCATGCATGTACATTTTTACATTTCCCTACATACTAAGCTTAGGCTATAGGAAATAATGCAATAGTTTGGATCACATTACAGAGAATTATTTGGAACTGATAGAGGATCAGAATCATTGAAGAGTAGACAAGACATTTTGAAAATACAACAAATACCTTAAAAATATATATATATAAGGCAAAAACCTTACATTTGGATTTATGTTTGCCTGTCACTAAAGAGGGTTGGGAGTTACCAGCTAAAATGTGACCCAGTAAGAGGGACAGGTGAAGGCACTTTTGGTGAGTGACACAGCAAAGCAGACTCAGGGAGAAAATGTAACAGTTATATAGAAGTTAAATAATGGTTATAAAGTGTAGTATAATATAGAATGGCAAAACAGAAAATGAGCGAAATCTGAATTGGTTGTAGAGTAAAACAAACAAAAACCCCAGTGAAAGCAGTAATGTGAGAAAAGTACTACCTCAGCAAAAATCTTCTGGCAGTTCATGGTAGAGATCAAACAGGACTTTATCATGGGGACAAAATAATAGTTCACACCACATGGTTTCACTTAAAATGTGTGTGATGGTGTCGATGGTGATTCAGTCTGCCATGACAGTTTCACTGGTAAAGTGACATTCCATGAATTTGTGTCATAGTGTCTCTGTTGAAAAGTCTGCCTTTGATGTATAACTGGAATATGATTTTGTGATTTATGAAAATTAACTGAAAATTACATAAATAGGTGTCTGTATTCATTTCACACTGAAGTGTGTTTGGGTACTTAATCCAGTCATATTCTAATGATTAAGAAATTGTTTATTTCTATGAATGACCAAAATGTATCTTGATATTATATATAAATATAAATATATAGGTACATTATACACACACACACACGCACACACACACACATACACACATGAAGGACCTTCAGAAAATTTGTGGAAAGATTTCAATTACCTTTTAATTCCATTTTCCACAAACTTTTTGAAGTATATTTATGTAGGTATAAATAACTCACTTTTTATTGAGAAACCCATCTTCCTGAAGATTTCCAAAAGACAATAATTACTCTGCCGGGTATGTGTTTACCTTTTCTCTCTTTAAACATAGCTCATGGAAGAAAAAACCAGAGTGAAGGTGTTTGCAATACTGTATTTAAAGGTAAACCATTCTCTGACCCCCACAAAAAAAATGTTCTTTAATTTAGAGAAACCACAGCACAGCTGGGAAATCCTGTGCATACACAGGGACAGAGCTTGGGGCTTTCCTGGAGTGGGCGGTTGAACCCCAGAAGTGCTCTGGGGCACTTAGGTGGACTTTCCTGGTTGGCTGGTGCTAAAACAGCTGTCTAGTCCCACATAAAGGCCACTGCTGCCTTGGCTTTCCTTCAGCTTGCCAGTCAATGGAGACTTTATCCAGTAGAGTTTATCTTCATTGGAGGGGGTTGATCCGGTAGCACGTGTTCCTAAACACGTTCAAGCTGTGGTCTGTGAAGCAAGGGACTCCCTCCTGATTATGCTTAGTCCTGGGGTTTGCACCAGGACACCTCATGATGGAAGACAGCACTTCTACCTCCACCTGTTCTCCCCAGTCTGATCTGATATCCTTCCAAAACCTACTTGACAGGGAAAACTTTCCTCTGTTCAAACTAAGAGCGACCGGTGTTTAAGTATACACCGTATACATTTTCTGTCTATTTAAGTTTATTGGGGGTGGGCAGGACAGGATGATGCCAGGAAAGTGTCCTATGCTTACATTTTTATCGACTTTTAATTCATGAGTGCAAAATGTGCTTAAACATTGATTAAGTGACCTATATCCTATTTAGGGTACACTTTGTTAAAATATTGATGTCAATATTGGGAAATAATTTAGAATCACAGATTGCTAGGACTTCACTATGACTGAGCAATTGTTTCTATGTCCTTATTTAGACACAAGGAAACTGAGTCACTTAAAGCTGCAATGATTCATTCTGGTACTTGTATTAGACACTATTTGTGAAATGAAGTTTAAATACCTGAAATTTCAGTTTTTAGCATATCTGTTTTTGCCAATTCATTTGAAGCTTACAAAATTAGGAGAAATGGGCAAACATAGCAAAGTGAATTATTTTATTTCAAAGTCTACTCTTCTTTATTGTGTAGCAGACACTTAAACAGATATGAGTACATCATTTCCATGAAAGGAACTAGGGTAGAAAGCAGGAAAAAAAATTCCAACACTGAAAGCAACACTTGCTACTAGACACCCCGTGTTGTTCTACAAAATACAGTGAAAGCACCTTACCTGGTTCTAATCTTCCCCCACTCAACTTGATTCTTTGTTTTTATCTGCAATCCAGGATCAAGTTTCTTTTTATTTTTTGAGGTGCTGATTAATTGCATTTCTTTGATCGTCTTGCTGTGTCTCAGACATTTTTAAGAGAGGATAAAACTTTTTTTAGGGGCGCCTCCTTCTCTCCCACCAAGGGTTTGTTCAAGATGAGAATTTTATATCTTTCATCTCTGCAGAAACTAGTGGATTCTGCTTCTTGGTTCGTATATGTTTAATCCTGGGAGATATAAACAAGAGGGAAAAAGTCTACCATCAGTAGATTCAAGGTCAACCAAAGAGTTCTAGAGGCAAAAAGAGCCAAGATCCCCCTTGCAGGTGCATGTGTGCTGTGGGGAAAGAGAGAAGTCAGTCACAGAAGTCCGGTGTGGAGGGTTTGGTCTGTGAGTTTATTGTCAAATGTCAGGGTTTACACATGAGGCAGCTTGGCGAAATCTGTATTTTTATGACGATTAATCTGTATCAGAGGCCTGGTCTAAGGGAAAACACAAGTCAGGATAAGGAATTACTAACTTAGGAGCGGAATGACCTGTTTCAGATATAATCACATCCCACTCCTGGCCATGGTATTTTGGGGTGATGGTTCCTGGTAATGCATACCTGTGAAAGTATTTTCATGTCATGGCTTTTATGAGATGCTTTGCATTTACCTGAGAATTAATTATTGTTGGTCAAACAGCTTGACTGGTTTGTCACTAGACTTTTCTTTTGGTTTTTACCATTCCCCAGTGAAGGACTCAAGTGTGCTGCTGTGGTCACAGCTCTCCGTGTGTCTGATACCGTGATGCTCTCATGTAAATGTGCTTCGAATGAACGTTTTTCTCATTTCATTGAGAGCCATTTTACATTCTGACTTTGCTGTCATCGCTTTCATACAGTGGGGCTTTGATTCTGCAGGATTAAAACAAGGAGCTAATGATTCTGTCTGATGGAAACTTTCAGGGTTGGAGGCTAGCAGGTTTTGCTCACTGGAATGATAAAGCTGACTCTGATTATTACACGATGACTAATTTTACAGAATACAAACTGGTTTTAGTTCCTTTCTAGGGCTTTCTTAGACAGTACTGTTTTCGTGTTTTAAAATAACCTTTTTTTTAAAATTTTTTTGTCTTTTTCCGTGTCCGGCAACAGATCGCAACCCTCAGTGTCGCCCCTGTACCGGACCGGGGACGGGCAACGGGATCGCAACCCTCGGTGTTGCTCCCGCCCCTCGCTCAGCCAGTGAGCAGGACCCGGTCTGCATGTGGGATCCGAACCCTCGGCGGGAGCGTCACCGTGCTTCCCAAGCGGCGCACTGTAGCAGTGCGCCACCGGGCCGGCCCTCCA
>NW_007728514.1:146789-150746 GCF_000696425.1 Galeopterus variegatus | reverse complement strand
AACCCTCGGCGGGAGCGCCGCCGCGCTTCCCAAGCGGCGCACTATCCAGTGCGCCACCGGGTGTTAGTGTAGCTTTGTGCTTACAGAAAAGTTGAGAAGGTAGTACAGAGAATTCCTGTTTACCCCACACCCAGTAACATGTTCTACCACCTGCCACATTGTCACACCCAGGAACCAACATCACTGTGAACTAAGCCCAGACTTTATTTGGATTTCATCACTGTTTACGTAGTGTCCTTTTGTTCCAGAATACCACCCGGGACACCGCATTACACTTAGTTGCCATGTTTTCTAAGTCTCCTGTAGTTTGTGACAGCTTCTTAGTCTTTGTTTGTCATTATTTTCCTTGTTTTGAGGTATAATGCAGATTATCCCCCAACTGCAGTCTGTCTGATGTTTAAGGCTGGAGTATGTGTCTTGAGGAGGGAAAGTGACCCTTGTATCAAGGGTACATAATATCAACATGACCTTTACTGTTGACGTTAACCTTGAACACTTGGCTGAAGAGTGTTGGTTGGGTTTCTTGGCTAAAATCTCACACTCCTGCCCCCACCCCCCAAGCCCTTCCGTAGTTTGTTCTTTGGAAGCAAGTCCCTAAAGCACAGCCACCACTCAGGGGAGGGAGAGCAGAGAAAGAATTAAGCTCCACTGCCTAAATGGTGGAATACTGACATAAATATTTGGAATTCCTCTCTATGGAAGAATTTTTTTTTTCTCCCTTATTTATATATTTATTTATTCAGTCATTCTTTTACGGACACATCTATATTTAAGGGACACTTTGGGCTGTTATCCAACATTACATCCCTTTTACTTATTTTGTTTCCTATTTTTACTTTACGTTCTTTGTTGCCATGATTTGGACACGGAGATGTCTTTTCGTTTGCAGAGGTGGTACATGCAAAGACGCTAAAGAACCCACAGGGGGAAAGTCCCCTCCAGGGTTGGGAAGGTTGACCCTATTCTAGGAAGGTGTAGGGACAAGATGTTAATGCTCTTCTCAGAGGTCTTATATTGGTCAACTCTGCTCACCCCGCTGGTCCAGGCCTGTTCAGCTTACAAAAACACTGCCGTCCATCTGGAAACCTCAGTGGCTGGCAAGCTTCACGGTGTCTCTGAACGTACTTTGCGGCATTAATCTACTACCTTCCTATCCAGTATGCAAATACCTGAGAGTGGGGTGGGGGGTTTTCCTTCCCACCACTTACCTTAATACTTTTGGATAAATAGATATAAAGTTGAAGGAAAATACTGCTGGTCAGAAGACGTCCAGTGAAGCTCCATTCATCAGGGTAGATTCTGGAATCCTCATAAGAATGGCCACAGACATCTTTTCACCATGGTCAATATTTCAAAACGTGATCTCACCCTCTTAATGTTACGGTGTGTTTTAATATAAAATTTTAATGTGCATACAGGTGGTTATCACTTAAGTATGTCTTAAGAAGCATTCATTTTTGAATTCTGGTAACTAGATCCATTTTATGAATAAGTCATATCTGCAAACTGTAACCTTTCTCGAGGAGTTTTTAAGGGCAGTGTTTTTTTTTTTCTTATGGAAAAGGAATGGGAAGAATTATAGTAAATAAAAAAGATCTGAAAAAACGCAAAACTCCGTCATCATTCCATAGGCTGGTGGTTAAACAGTAAAAGATTTGATAATTTCNTTTATGAATAAGTCATATCTGCAAACTGTAACCTTTCTCGAGGAGTTTTTAAGGGCAGTGTTTTTTTTTTTCTTATGGAAAAGGAATGGGAAGAATTATAGTAAATAAAAAAGATCTGAAAAAACGCAAAACTCCGTCATCATTCCATAGGCCAGTGGTTAAACAGTAAAAGATTTGATAATTTCTTCAGGGATTTTCTGAATATTTTAAACATAGATGACATTTGTCCGTGTATAGCTATGCCTTTATCCTTATCTGTATTTATATCATTTATGTGTGTGTGTGTATATATATGCTATATGTGTGTGTGTATATATATATGCTTGTATATTACATCCATGTCTATATGGTATCTGTATCAATTTGGGTTTCTGTAACTGTCCTTATCATAAGTATATCATATCTATAACTCTACCTATATCATATGGACCATTTTTGTATCTATCTCTGAATCATGTCCATTTCAGTATCTCTATCTACATCCGTATCTTTATTTATGTCTATATCTTGATGTCTACATTCATTTATATGAAAATCTATATCGTTTTGCACATTTCCCTCAATATTATACCCTAAGCCATTTTAGGATTATTGTAAATCTTCATATTCATTGCTTTCATGATTAATTAATGCCTTGACTTACCCATTCCTATTTTTAATTTTTTTTTTTGGACATTTAGATTATTTAAACATTTTTCCTCTTATAACTTATTTTCAATTTCTTCCATGTAAACTGCACATTCTTCATCATAGGGGCATTACCTTTTTTTTTCCGTCTACTTTTTCTTTTGGATACTGCCTTGATTTGTACACTTTTCTTTCTTTTGCATCCTTTTTTTAAAACTTGTTTTGTTTTACTATTAAAAATTTCAAGAGCATGCAAATAAAGTAAATAGAATAATTGATTCCATATACCCATTCTCCATTTTCATTATGGTATTGTGTAACTTGTCTAAAGATATGTAAGTATATTGCTCCAAAATGTAGGGTTTTTTTTTTTTTTGGATATAGCCACAGTATCTTCATGATAATTAAAATTGCCAACAGTAATTCCTCAGTAACATCACTGGAAGTTATAAATGTTAAAATGATTGTTTAATGCTTTGCTAACTCACATAAGTTCTATGCACTGGAATAACTTGATTTATCTTTTAAATTTCTTTTGATATAGCCCAGTCTGCATCTTTTCCTTTTTGTGCAAATTTATGTTGTAGGAATTGCTATTTCTTTTTATTCTGTACAAAATTAGGTTACAGAATCAGCAAAATGTAGTGCCCTAGTTATATTAAAAGGAGAAACAGTATTTTCCATAATGCTCAGTCTTAGGCTACTAGCTCCTTAGGAAGAAGAGTTGTGTGACTTGGTTGTCCCAGAAGGAATGCAAGATAAACACAGCCAGGTGTGTGTGCTGGCTCTCTGGGCATACGGGATCTCATTTTATCTGGTACCTGACAGAGACACAGTACTGATGAGAGGCAAAGTGAAAGGGGGTTGGAAGGTAGCTTGTGTTCTACCATTAAATGCACATACACACACGCACACACAAATAATCAACAGCAATTTTCTTCTTTTGCCAAATCACAGTTAACCAAAATTATATCAGTTCTATTAAGTCCACTCTCTGTATATTACATTTAGAATGATAAAGACAAAAGATTAGCAAACTAAACTATATAATTAAAAACAGTGGAAGTATGCCCCATTTAAAGAAAAGTTTGTGTGTGTGCATGCACATGATAAATCCAACTTCTAAACATGGATTTGGAACACTGTACTATTATTAGTAGAAGATTATTGAAATCTGTTACAAAAGCATGCATTAGAAAGTTTTGCAAACTATTAAGTTCTATATAACATTCAAAATGTGGGGCTGGCTTGTTAGCACAGTTGCTTAGAGCAGGTTGTTGATAACACCAAGGTCAAGGGTTCAGATCCCCGGACTGTCCAGATGCCAAACAACAACGAAATATTTAAAATGTGACTTAGTTTACTTCGATATTTTTCAGGAATGCATCCTCTTACAAAACAAGATATATTAACCTTGGCTCTCTTGACATTGAGGCTGAATGCTACTTTGTTGTAGAGGACTGTCCTGTGCAGGATATGATGCTGTGAGTATCCCAGGGCTGAACCCTCTAGATGCAGGTAGCACACCTGTCCCCAGTTATGACAACCGAAAATGTCTTCAGATATTGCCAGATGTCCCATAGCGGGTAAAATACATCACAGTTAGAAATCTCTGTTTTTTTTTTTTTTTCCTTTTTGTCTTTTTTCATGACCGGCAATGGAT
>NW_007728514.1:140126-146226 GCF_000696425.1 Galeopterus variegatus | reverse complement strand
AACCCTCGGTGTTGCTCCCTGCACCTCGCTCAGCCAGTGAGCAGGAACCGGTCTGTATGTGCACTTCCCAAGTGGCGCACTGTAGCAGTGTGCCACCGGGCCGGCCCAGAAATCTCTGTTTTACAGAATTTTATTAACCCTAACATGTGCAGGGCAAGACAAACTGGGCAAACTGTGCAATGAGAGATAATAACCACATTATTTTGGAGGCTCTTTTTCATAACAAGAATCACCTTTATGAATTCTATCGGTCGTAATGAAAATTGGGTTGATGTTTGGGACAGTTGATATAACGCATTTTATCCAAAAGGAAGATGGAATTGATTTGTGTAAGTGAGAGCTTGAGAGAAAATAAAAAGAGAAAAAAAAAATTCTCGATAAGCATCTTACAGAACAAAGTGCAGAACGAAATGCAACTAGCTTATCTAAAATTGGGCAAAATTGTGTTGTAAATGAAAGTGCAGTAGATGGAAGGACAGTATTTGAAAATCTGATGTGTGGAATATTATTTACAGTTCTTCAGATGTGAACAAATTGGTGAGAGCTGTCAGTTATTTAGAAGTTATTAACATCAATGGAAACACCAGGAATGTGCTGCACAGAAAAGTAAATCTAAGACTCATTGAAAATGGTGTTATATTTTCTGAACTGTAACATTGATTGATTAAAATTAGATTCTCCAACAAAATAAGAAGTTTTAATATTCTGTGAGTACAAAGTGAGTTTATATGGAAAATGTGTTTTGAAGAGATGTATTATTAACCTCAGAGACTCAGAATTCATATCACTAACCCCAAGGACTGCAATGTAACATTTGTCATAAATGACTTCATAATAGGTTGTTTTATATTATCGTTTTTAATTTCTATAATAAGTGGGCACATTTTACATTTTTTATAATAAAAGGATATATGCAAAGCCAGTTATTTTTATTCCAATAGCAATAAAACAGCAATAAGCCTTGTTTCATTTGAAGCGCCAACTTCCACTCCATAGTTTCTAAAAGTCTGGAGGGATATTAGTTAAAGAGCATTTAATTCTGCAAAAGTGGATTATGGAAATGAATGTTGTTCTTTTTCTATATACATTTCCTTTGTATTTATATTTGATACCATGAATCTGTATTATTTAGTTTAAAACATTCATAAATGTAAATGTTTAACTTGTGTATATTTTTAAGACTTTGGCTGTATTTGTGAAATGCTGATGTCATGGCTAAAACATTCAAACTAAGTAATGGAACAGGTTTAAAATCAGTTTTTGCTCTACAAGGAAATAGGCAATTAAGCTAGGCTCCAGCAAATTCTAAGAGAATAGAAAAAGTCAATTTGTTATACAATTAGTGCACAGAGTGTTAGATGTATGCCTGCAAATTGCTACCAAATACAATTTGGTTGCAGCAGTCCTCACATTTCTGGTGGATGCATTTTTGAATGTGAATTATGCAGGTAGCGTATACTCTGGTCTCATTTATCAGCATTACTGAAATGTGTAGAACTGGCAAGGTCGTTTTTGTATGATGATAAAACGCCTAGTTGCGAGTAAATGCACCCAGCCGGTCATGTTAATGTTCCATGTATAAAATTTTAAATTCCAAATTTGTAAGAATGTGTGTGTGTGTGTGTGTGTGTGTGAGATAGATAGATAGACAGACAGACAGAGAGAGAATCTAGTACAATTTTGTTGTTCCGCTTTGCTCCAGCTTCAACATTTTAAAGATGGAAGCAAAAACACCTTGAGTCTCACCCTCTAATTTTACAAATAAACCAAATGCATGGATTGAATTGTGCTTCCCAGAAGAGGCATCGATGTCCTAACTCCCAGCACCTCAGAACGTGACCTTTCTCCAAAATAGGGTCTTTGCAGATATCACTAAGATGAGGTTATCCAAGTGGCCCTCATCCAATATGACTGGAGTCTTTTAAGGAAAGAAAACACCACGTGAAGACAAAACACACACACAGGATGGAAATGCTCATTGGCTAAGGAGGCAGAGATAGTAGTGATGCAGCCATAGGAGTGGGAATGCCGGGCACTGCTGGAGCCACCTGAATCTAGGAGAGACAAGGAAGGATCCTCCACTAGAGCCATCAGAAGAAGCATGGTGCTGAGACACTTTGATTTCAGATTTCTAGCCTCCAGAACTGTGAGAGAATATAGTCCTTGGTTTTTCTGTTTGTTTTGGTAGTTGGGTGGTACTGGGATCTGAACCTTTTTCCTCTTTTTGTAAGACATCACGCTTGCAGTAATTTGTTACTGAGCTCTGGAAACTTATACACCGAGACAGGTTTTTTAAATTCATTTTTTATTTATGTTTTTATATTTTCAATTAAAAAATAGATTGATTTCCAAATGCATAGAAATTAGATTACTCAAAATTATTAAGTGATAACTTAAGACACTGTATAAGCAAATACTCCATATCTGATTGTATTTAATACATTTTCCAATAGTTTATCTCACTTGGAAAATAGCATTTTCCCCACCAACTGTTTATTATGAAATTATCTTGTTTTATTTTATTATTTTTTAAATTATTTTTGACACCTATTTATTGAACTTATTTATGGTGCATAGAGTCATATTTCCATACATGTATGCAAGATGTGATGAGTCAATCACAGTAATTAGCATGCCCATTATGCAAAAATTTATCATTTCTTTGTGATGAGAGCCATTTGAACTCCCGACTTCTGGCCATAAGTTATTATAATAAATGTTATTGCTTTTAACTTTAAAATGTTTCATTGATAAAAAAAAGAGTGTATCGATCCAAAATATACAAGGTGATGATTTGATATACGTGTACATTGTATAATGACTGCAATCAAATTAGTGTACATACCCATCATCACCTGAGTGGTGTATCTTAATTGTACTTGCCCAAAAATATACATCCAGCTCTGGGCAGAGCTAGATTGACGTGGTGACCCTCAACCAGCCTCATCTGTCTTCTACAATCACTTCCCGGTCATCAGGATTTTAGAGACCCCAGCAAGCCACATCCCAGCACCAACACATTCTGGAGTGGGGGGTCTCCTTTCTACTTGCAGTCTTCTGAAAGGCAACACCAGGGTTTCCCTTCCCTCCACTATGAAATGAGTGGGTTGGACCAATCTCCAGGTCCTTTCCAAATCTAATACTACATGATTGGAGAGCCATGATCATTGTAATTAAGACTCTTGACTTGAATACTGCTTATTTTAAGCCATGATTAGAGATACGACGTGCTCCGTGCTTTTTCTGAATAAACTTCATTGCAACCCGGTTACACGTTGGATTTTAATCGAAAAGAGGGGGCTTGCAACTAGATATGGTGTGCTTTAAAACAATTTCAGAGGCATTTACATTCTGAAAGACATCTAGATGGCCAAAAGTCAGGTTGCATCATAAATGCATGGTGTGTCATTTACGGTAGAACATTTAAATTGCACTAAAATTAAACTTGAGGGGGGCATGATTTGTGGTGTTCTGTTTTGCCTTTTAACTTTCTTCTGTGCCTGACTGTTAAGAAATAGGAATTTTAACCCTGGTCTTCTCCAGTGCAATTTCAACTTTTAACTCACAAGTTTTAAATAACTAAGCACATGAACAAACTGTCCTTTCCCGCTCTTATACGGACTAGGGGACATAAAGTTAGTTACTCACGCCTTCTCTTTGCTTGTCCCTGAGGAGATACTCTCAGCCTTTATACAGTGGATCAATGCAATCCTCTTTAAACTCACATTCTGTGTGAATGTCAGGACATTTCAAAACTTATCCACCTGTTTAACACACTGAGCACTTGACAGGAGAATGTGTAACGGGAGACGCTGCCTTAGAGTTGGGGTTTATGGGAGTTCTTCCAAAGGAATTGAGGACTGCAAGCTGGACAGGGATACAAAAGCAAAAAGAAATGGTGGCAGAGGTGGAGGCAACGAGCGGAGGATCCTGTTGTGACTTTGGTCTGGCATCTTCTAGGGATGGAAGGGAATAAGACAAGTGGAGATCAGAGAAGACCTCAGTGATGTGTTTTCATGGTAAGAGTTGGCTCATGGTATCTCGGTTGGCCTGATTGCTGTGTCTGTAAATCCATGGGTTCTGGGGTAGGTTCCCAACCATTTTATTTCTGATTTTCTCAGAATACTCTTGGGGTGGTTCTTGCTAGAAGGAGGTGCTAAACCCTGAAGCTTCATTGCTTTGGAAGCAGATCATCCCATGAGGTGTTTCTCAAACATGAGCCTGGAGGAATTGTTAAGCACAGATTGCTGGACCTGTCTCTGGCATTCTTGAGGGCAGCAGATCTGAGATGGGACCCACACATCCCCTGGTTGCTGCTACCAGTCCAGGGATGACCCTGTGAGGACTACTGCATTTGGGTATTTTCAAGGGGGGGATTTCCACAAAGGACTTGTTTAGTTTTTGAGGTCCATATTACATGTTGTTGCTTCCTGTTTGGAAGGTGCTTTTCACAACCCTGGGGTTCAGCATTTCCTTCCGTCATTCGGTCCTGCTGGAGTGATGTATAAGTTATCTCTGTTTTCAGGTCCCCAGTCATTTCAAGACAATGCATATTTATTTCCTGGGCATCTACCATGTGCTGTAGTCTGTGAGAGATGTAAAGATTCACAACAACCAAGATAAAAGCTCATTGATATGCTAGACGTTATTTATTCCTTCCTTCCTGGCCTCCAAATGCTTGGCTCATAATTCAAAACACTAAAACCACTTGAAAGTAGCAGATTGTTTCCCATTTCAGGGATCCAAGGGTACATTCTGTCCAAACAAGGACCAGGTAATTCCAGGCTGCATGCGCCTATTCTTCCTTCAAAGACTGATAAACCACGAACAGAGCTTCTTTCCTTCCTTTGATAACCACACATTTACATCTCATTTTCAGGAAGTCACCCTGCTTGATACTACTAGAGGTAGAAACACTGATAAAATCCAACCTCTGATCCCAGGGAGGTCACGGTCTCACTAAGAAGGAGAAAATAAGTGAAGACACTTAAACTACAAGGCATGCACGTTGTATATTGCATAAGGATGGTAAAAACACAGACTTTGGGAGCATAGAATCTTATGTTCCACTTGTTTCTTCTATGATGGTGCTTTAGGTATCTATCACTGCATAAAAAATATTACCCTAAAGCTTAGGTTAAAACTGCAAAAATTTTTCATCTCCTACATTTTCTGGAAGTCAGGAATTCAGGAGCGGTGTGGCTGGGTGGTTCTAGCTAAGGGTCTCTCGTGATGTTGCAGTCAAGTTGTAGACAGAGGTTGCAGTTTTATCACGGTCCTGGAGAATCTCACTTAATGTGGCCATTGCATTGTGTCTTAGAGGATGCACAGGATTTTGTCAGAAAGGCCAGTGGGAAAGTGTAAGTAAAGTCATAAATGTGGCAAGAAGTGTTGAGTAAATGAATGAGTCCAGTGTTATTTTAAGGGCATGCTGATCTTGAATGATTCCATTGAAATTGGAGCATTTCACGTGGTAGAACCCAATGGTAAAGCTCATAGATGTTATTCTAGAGGTGGAGGGGGAGCCAGATTAGGGCATTAGCAGAATGGAATTATTTAAGAGATACCAATTTCATGGTGGTGAATATGATGGAAGCAGGCATGGTGGAGGTGAGAGTCTAAGTGCATAAGTTGAGATCTAGCGATGGTAGAGACTGAGGGCGTGGGGAAGGTGTGACAATCCTGAGAGGCACTGGATGAATGGTATTGATGGGACCCAGCAAATGACTGGATAGAGACCGAGGCCGTGAGTCACTGTAAGAGGCTGGGACTAACTTACGGTCGCTTAACTGAGGGATGAGAGAGGGTTCCAAAGGTGGGTGGATGTCCACATTGTCAGAGACTGTGCAGATCCATGAGACTGACAGGGAAGGTGTTATTTTTTGGTGATTATAAGGTAATTGATAGACTTTGAGAGGTGATTATTTTTCAGTCCTCCCATTATCAAGCCCTTCACAACCATTCTACTGTCATTCCCAAAACTATTAGTTTCCTGGCACAGAGGACCTCAAGAGCAGGAACTCTCACCAAGAACCATTTCTTGACTTAACTCTCACTTCTCATATATATGCATATATGCATGTTTATTTATGTTTCCTGA
>NW_007728514.1:126286-140083 GCF_000696425.1 Galeopterus variegatus | reverse complement strand
AGGTGAGAGTCTAAGTGCATAAGTTGAGATCTAGCGATGGTAGAGACTGAGGGCGTGGGGAAGGTGTGACAATCCTGAGAGGCACTGGATGAATGGTATTGATGGGACCCAGCAAATGACTGGATAGAGACCGAGGCCGTGAGTCACTGTAAGAGGCTGGGACTAACTTACGGTCGCTTAACTGAGGGATGAGAGAGGGTTCCAAAGGTGGGTGGACGTCCACATTGTCAGAGACTGTGCAGATCCATGAGACTGACAGGGAAGGTGTTATTTTTTGGTGATTATAAGGTAATTGATAGACTTTGAGAGGTGATTATTTTTCAGTCCTCCCATTATCAAGCCCTTCACAACCATTCTACTGTCATTCCCAAAACTATTAGTTTCCTGGCACAGAGGACCTCAAGAGCAGGAACTCTCACCAAGAACCATTTCTTGACTTAACTCTCACTTCTCATATATATGCATATATGCATGTTTATTTATGTTTCCTGAGAGCACACCTACATCCCATTGGTTATCCATCCAGCCACATCAGGGGCTGACCCCCCAACAATGCTGTATCCTCTTTAGAGTTTCCCCAATAGACTCTGACTTGTTCATTGTCCGTCCTTTGAGGAATGTTCTTTGAACTCCAAAGCCCTCCTATTTCTCCTCTATTGCCCTTCTTTTCGTGTAACTAACTTCTCTGAATCTCCACCTCTCCTGACTCCTCAGTGATGGTTGCTACCTGAATCCCATCCTCGGCTGCTTCTCTTCCGTCCATACTGTCTTCTGTAGCTTGGCATCTACTCATGGTCTGACGATCACTTCCACCCAGGGGACTGACATGGCTCTACTTTCTGCTCTGACTTCTCCCTCAAGCCACATCCCAGCTTTCCAGCTCCCTTTGGGATAATGCTGCTGAAATGCTCTGCCCCAAACTCAAATTTGGTGTGTCCAAAATTGGCCTGGCATGGTTCCTGTCAAGCTTACCCTGTTCCCTGCATTCTTTTATCCTGCAAATGCCAACTTTTCCATGTGGTCCCTCATCTTGTATTTGAATACTCTTTCTTTTGTATCCCTAACATAAATCCCTTTCCAGGTCCTGGCAGTTCTCCCACTGTGACATGTCTTTACATCCCTTGGTGATCTTCTTGCTATACGTTTGACTATTTTAATAATTCCCTGCCTATGACCTATCACGTTCTCCCATCTATCTTTTAAACAATTCCTTCTTCATCTTCCTGAATAATAGATTGTATATGACTACCATCCCATTCAAAAATCACCCATAAGTATGCACTGTCCTCCCTACTCTACCCCATCGCCATCGTCACAACATCAGTTAGCAGTCACTTCTCCAGGTATTTAATGTCCCGTCCAAACTGAGCATCTGTGGAAATCACTGTGCTAGGTCCTGGGTTTCTTGTTTTCTCATCCTTTTCAGGTTCTCTTTCAACCTGGGTTGGTGTCTTATCCCAGTGTCTCATATGCACACCTGATCCGTTACTTAGGGCTATGGTTCTGCCCCTTGTCCTCTGTGCTAGGTCCTGGGTTTCTTGTTTTCTCATCCTTTTCAGGTTCTCTTTCAACCTGGGTTAGTGTCTTATCCCAGTGTCTCATATGCACACCTGATCCGTTACTTAGGGCTATGGTTCTGCCCCTTGTCCCGCCTTCCTTAATTCTCTGATGTCTCCTTGGAACTCATCCATTTCTACCAGAGGACACAGGAGACCTGATGCCTCTTCCCAGCTGTGTGCATTCCAGTCATTGATTTCCTAGGTCTCAGTTTCCTCATCTGTAGGGGGCTGTGAAAAGAGTGCCTACCTCTAGGCAGGTGCACAAAATAAAGTTTAGCATGCAAAGCACCTCAACATGGGCTCATAGTAAGTGTGGAAGGCTGATCCTCACGTTATTCATCTATGCTATGTTCCTAGTCTAAAATGTCTCACAAAGGATGCCTTCACATTACACCTAGAATAATCCCCGAATTCCTTTCACTGACCTATTTGGCTTTACACAATTAGACTCTTATCCACTTCCGCAGGAGGATCCCATGGTGTTCTCTGTTTACTGCACTGGTAGACCAGTTATCTTTTTGTTTCTTGCTGTAACTGGGCATATTCCACATTAGGGCTTCTCTGTGTGCCTCTTTCTCTGCTCCGAACATCCTGTTCTTTTACCATTTACAGCAGGTCCCACCCTCTGTTGTGCTCATATTTAGCTCCTTCTCAGAGTGCACTCAAACTTGAAAGCGTTTTATTTTTCTGTTCCTTATGTATGTGTACATGTGCATGGGGGGGTAGGGGATGGATGTTTTCCTGTGTTCCCCTAAAATGTGCATTGTATGAGTCTGGAGTAGAGTGGTGTTCACTGGGTATTTATGGAAGAAATGACTAGTTGTAAAACACTCTAGATATTCTGTGGATGAGTGAGAAAATCAAGTGTTGCATGGTAAGGAAAAGGGTTAAACTCCACCATTGTAGTTTTCTTAGGCATGCAGTCAAGCTAGACAGATCCAAGGAAAGACCATCTTTGACCATTTTACCAGCTTCTAGGAGAAAGTCCCTATTTCACCTAAGGAAGCATGGGTCTCCCTGGATTGTTCAGTTTGATGTGTTTAAACTAGCGTGGTTTACTGAAAATGTATTGGTCAGTCAACACGTTTAAGTAGTTTATTTCTAAATGCCTATTTATCTTTTAAAATCTTTTTATATTTTAAATATTTCATCTAATTTGTTTTTGGCTATGGTATTTTATTTATATTTATTTTTGTGGTGTACAGTGTGTTGTTTCAATACACGCATATACTGCACAATGACTCACTTAGAGTAGATAGCATAGTTTTGTACCCATTACTACAAAACATTAGATAGATAGATAAATAGATAGATAGATATGTTTTAGCTTCTACATATGAGTGAGACCGTGTGGTACCTGAGGTATTTAAAATCTTCTTCATAGATATTCATACTACCTCTACAGTTTTTAACAACTTTTTCTGTGCTTTGTTAAAGACGGTGCAACAGAAAAGTTTTGTCAAATTTCTCATAGTGGTCCATGCTTAGAAAATTGGGAGTGATACATTTTTAGAATATTAGGTATTTTGGAGTTTAATACTTTGTATTCTAACACCAAAGCTATAAATCTGCTGTGCTATAATATTTTCCCCCCGCTCAGCAGGTAGATGACTGTACGTGCTTTTTAATTTTGTTGTAGAGATTTGGGTCAAAACTACCAGTGTGGCCACTCAATTAATTGCTTGAGAGTTTGTCACATTTGTGGAATGATTTGGGAACAGTAGAACTATATAAAATCAATGATCTGTTTTGTAACTTATTCTGCTAAAATTCTAAATAGAAGTTTTCCTCTTTATAGTTTTCTTGATTTTCAAAATGCTAAAAATTAAATAAGTTAAACATGGCATAAAAAAACAAAACAAAACTGGGAGCCCATGCAAGACAGAAACAGAAGTTTTATTCAGTCTGCAACTTTTCAAAAAATGGATATAATTTGGACGATTGTTCTGTTAGAGAGGAGGAGATAAAATTTGGGTGAGATGAAGCAGTGTATGCATTAAAGTCATTTATGTTAATTTGGCCATTTGTATGTACATCTGGAAATATCTAGAATGACCCCACTAAAATCTACCTGAAGTTAGAGAGGAGGAGATAAAATTTGGGTGAGATGAAGCAGTGTATGCATTAAAGTCATTTATATTAATTTGGCCATTTGTATGTACATCTGGAAATATCTAGAATGACCCCACTAAAATCTACCTGAACACACCTTATTTTTGAAGCTACTTGAGAAATCTACCAAAATTAAAGTTGTCCCTTTTATTTAGCAGGCTACTGCGACTATAGATAATAGTAATAATAACCTATATGAAAGATGAATTATCCTATTTTCTTTTTAAACTTAAAATCCCTCAGAAATATCTTTAGGTTTTATACTTTCCTGTTTTGGCATGTGCATGCGTGTGTAAGATTTGATGCAGACATTATTCATGGATGGAGTCAGAGCCATGGGAACCCTTGGCTGTAATCATGGCCCAGACATTCTGAGGTCCCTGGAGGGTCTGGTGCAGTTTCTACTTCCTGCTTTCCCTGGGCCATCCTGTGACACATGTGGCTGCCCTCTCACTCCTCTTCCCAGATCATCTTGGAGGTCCTCTCCTGAGGCATTTTCTGAGATGTCACCACTTCTGAGCATGACTCTCTCTCTTCCTGTGTCACCAGTATAGGAGCTCATGCAATTATAAGCACTTGCTTTAGTGCTGTTCTTCCCCCCAAAAAACCTTGAGGAGAGAGATTGCATCACAGAGTTACATCAATGTTATCTTAGATGAAAACGTTTATCCCCTTATGCCTTATGTCTTAGGTGTCTTCTTGACCGATTACCCAGGGCGAGCTAGAATGGCTGTGAACATCTCTATGAACCCCCAAACCTTCAGCTGTAAAGACAAAATTATATGGAGTGGATCATTTGAAACATTATCGTAGTGTGGAATATATTCACAGCTTCCTCATCTGATATTCTCAAAAGGTGTGTATGCTTTGACCTATGTATTCTCTGCATACTAAGATTCCATTAAAATGACGAAAGATTTTTAAGGTAGCATTTGCTAAAATATTAGTACTTCACAAATATGGCTTGAATTACTACCTTCCCATCTTTAGTCCACGTTGTCTATATAAATATCTATTTGTCACACATTGTGTATGTTTTTGAAAGGTGCTTTCACATAGAAATCAAAAACTTACTAATTACAGTGTAAGTCATTGCAAATGATATATGTATGGAAGAGTATGGTTTTTATGAGAAAATTTAGATTATAAAATGTAATCTCACATAAATTTGCAGATTATCAGACTTGTGCCTGTTTCTAGCCTTCTACCATAGGTCATCAAGAACTAATTTCATAGTAAAGTCAAGAATTTTCTTCTAGGGAATTTATTCTTTAACCTATGAAAGACTACATCAACCACATGAAAGTGCCTTGTACTTAGCTCTAAGTACATGAAGTAATATTGTCCATATCATGTCCCACAATGAATCATGTAGCAGAGGACAAAAGAGAAAAATGGAGATGTGGGTTCATGGAATGGAGGAGTGTCCACCATCTGGATACTCCTTTGATATCCACAGTTAGCACTCACATGGCATAGCTTATGGATATAATAAAGAACACCTGTCTGCCTCTGGGTCCTTAATTTTGGGGGTTTTCTCAACACAAAAAGCAGTCTGGAATAACGTTGTGTTGTGAGCTCACCTATGAAGAGTTATCCTTTAAGAAGAAGCAAACACACATTGGAATACTACTCAGGCATACAAAAGAATGGAATTCTGCCATTTGCAGCAGCATGGGTGAGCTTGGAGAAAATTACGTTAAGTGAAATAAGCCAGGCAGAGAAAGTGAAATACTGCATTCCCCACTCATAGGTGGGAGCTAAAATAAATAAATAGATAGATAGGATAAATAAATAAATAAATAGAATCTTTAGAAGGAGGGAGCAGAACTGTGTTTACTGTAGGCAGGAAATGTTGGAGGACAAGAGGTTGGTTAATGGCCAGAAAACAGCTATGTAGGAGAAATAAGTTCTATTGGTGTACCGTTGAACTAGGCAGCTATAATTAACAATAATTTACTGCATGGTATCACATGGCTAGATAAGAAGAGATCAAATGTCCCTATCACCAAAAAAAAAAAAAGATTAAGTTTTGCAGTGCTGACTATACGAATTACCCTGATTTGATCATCACACATTGCATACATGTGTTGAACTATACATCTGTATCCCACAAATATGCATACTCAATATGTTTCAATTAAAGAAAGAAGAAAAAGAAACATATTGGGAAAGTACTTAACCATGGATAGCAGGAGACATGGTGCAATCTGCACTGAAGGTAGTGCGTAGGGCCCTGAAAGAGAATCGTGATCGTCAGGGATGCAGGTAGAATGGGTTGAAACAGGTCTGTCATAGAGCACAAAAGCATGGAACACGGTCCTCCCATAGAGAACCTGTGTGGACGAGTGAGTTCTTTCTAGGGAGTCCCCTTAAGCTACACAATTACCTATTGAACACTATACGGTGGGAATATTTTATCCTATCAAATTTTAGCAGTATCAGATTTGAAAATAAAGGTATCACATGCAAATACCATTAGTGTGTCCATCTCACTTATGTACGTAAACAAAATTGAGCAAGCGGAAAAACAAAAATTCAAACCTAAAATAAAGATTGACAAAAAGTTTTTCTTTCCCCTATCACAAGACAAAGGTATAGTCAGCCACACATGAGTCACAGTAATTTTTGTAAAACTTTTGTGAAGTACACATGCATCTTTCACTCGGTAATTGTGAATGTAACAGTGTCCCGTGGGTGTGAGCTAAGCTGTGATCACTGAAAATGGAGATACAGCAGTTTCGAAGTCTCAATACTAATAAAACAGTTGCAGTAGCTACCATTACTTGAGGTCTTATGCTACGTGCCTCATGCATTATGGGGCTGTCTTTGCTATTGGTATCAAATCCCTTCTTTTCAACTAACTAATGTCGGTAAGGCTTATACATACTTACACGTTTCTTGAGAAGATAAACACAGTTAGTTTATATAAAGCATTCAGTACATTCAGTGATGACCCCCTATATATACATGTTAACTATTATAACTACTATTATTATTATTATTATTATTTTTATATTTGTTTGGATGAGGAAGTAGCTTGATATCTTGAAAAATGTGCATGGTTTTTGGAGTCAAGAGAGTCTTAGGTCGAACTTCCTGCTCCAGAGCTTATGAGCTGTGTAATTTAACATCTGAATGTCAGTTTTTCTAAAAGTAAAATAGACGTGATAATAACTACTTTGCATAACTATAGAAGGGTCAGTGGAGATAAATGTGTTATGGTTGTTGTTAGGTATCGATTCATTTTCACAAGTGTATTTTAATCAACAGTATTTATGAAATGCATACTAATAAATACATGTGCTAGGTGTTATGAGTAATCTAAAACATAATTACATTGTGAAATGACAAATATAGTAATTATCCTGATTTGAGCATCACATATTGCACACAGGTATTGATATTCAATGCTGTGTCCTACAAATATGTACAATCAATTATGTTTCAATCAAAAAATGTAAAAAGTTATTGAAATATGATCCTACCTTTCCAGGATTTATAATGTGCTCATGAGCTACAAAACCCAAAGGCCTTATGGTTGGATGTAGGATCCACATTAAGCCGTGCCTGTGTTGGTCACCTCTCTTGATTAGTTGATTGGTTTATTAGGGAACAAGTTAATAATTACTTAATGCCTCTACCAGCTAGTTCTTGCAACCACCCATAAGAAAGCTTAGAAAGGGGCCGGCCCGGTGGCGCACTGGATGGTGCGCCGCTTGGGAAGCGCGGCAGCGCTGCCGCCCGAGGGTTCGGATCCCACATACAGACCGGCTCCCGCTCACTGGCTGAGCGAGGCGTGGGAGCAACACCGAGGTTTGCAATCCCGTTGCCGGTCCCTGGTCCGGTACGGGGGCAACACTGAGGGTTGCGATCCATTGCCGGACACGGAAAAAAAAAAAAAAAAAGACAAAAGACAGAAAGCTTAGAAGGAAGGTAGCATTGATTTTGAAATGTTAGCTTCTTCTCTTTTACTGACTAGCATGATATATTTCTCTTTTCTTTCAATAGGGGAAAAATGTGCTGATATGGAAAAAAAAATCAAGTAAATTTCTATGGGGGCATCTGTAAAGGCACCTTCTCAGAAAGACAGTCTAATGGTAAGTATCAAGAATAATTAGCGGTGAGTTCAAAATGGCAATGACCGTGTTCCGGGCTGCACTGTGGATCTCCAGAACTGGAATTCAGCCATGCTGTGGGCTTTAGTGGCTGTTGAGAGTGTGGAACATGGAGCTGAGGATAGAGGGCTATACTTGAGGCTTTCAGTCTTACTCACCATAAGGCTGAAAACCTCTCTGGGCCTTAGTTTTCCCACCTACTCAGAACTTAGACACAAGATTTAGAGAGCAGGTGGCAAGATCTACAGTGCACTTGAGGAGGGCAGGTTTGGGATTGGACTCTTCCTGGAGGACAGTCAGCTTGGAGAGTCAAGGCTGGGAGGGGCTGCACATTGGTTCTCTCTGTCTAATTTTTCTAAGGGGAAACCTTTCCACAGGGCAGGGGCTAGCCTTGGATAGCTGGCCACATGTCTGGGAAACCAGAACTCCTGATACGAAAGCCAGTGCATCCTGCATGCCTGCTCATTTCTAACCCCCAGGCCTATCCGAACTCTGGGGTATCTGTTGGGAGAAGTGTCCAGGAAGGATCTCTTAGGCTGCAAAGTGTGACCTTAGGTAGATGGTTTATTCGTTTATCTTTTAACGTCTTCATCTCTCTTGGTTGTCAAAAAAGGGTAACAGAATACCTAACTTGTTGCAGTATAAGAATTCAGTGAGAACAGTGCCCATAAAAGAGTATTGCCTGGGCGTGTCCATAGGACTCCCAGACTTTCCAGGTCAGGGGGAGTGGGGCTGAAGAATCCCATTGTATGAGCATGAATGGTTAATGATTATGACCACTAAACGTGCCTCCTCCAGATTTGGAAAATTTCAACAGAAAGCTCAGAGAAAACTTTAAAATACTGAAGAATGCCATCTCAGTCCATCTTACAGGTTAAAAAATAATCCTTTCAGAGTATTCCCATACTTCTGATTTGCATCCACAGAAATCCTGGTAGAGGCAGGTGCCTGGGCTTCCTTTCCAGTCCCATCCTGCACTCCGGTAAACTCTGGTGCTTTTCCACCTTGAGCCCTCTGTTTATGCCGTTCTCTGCCTGTGTGAATGTTTCTTCTCTCTGCTTACCAAAGTTCTGCCCATCATGTGAGGGAGGCTCATGCAGAGATTAAAATAAATTATTTTATGGATGCATTTTTCAGCCTGGCTAAATCACTTCTGATGGCTTTGGTGGCAAAACAGTTTTGTTTTGCTTTGCTTTTATACATCTATTTGAAATCAGCAATAGTGCAAAGCAGTCATTTCCAGCTCAGTGGGAGTGTCCATACTGACATGCATTGGCTATTTAGGATTTTATAACCAATTGTCTACTCCCCCACTTAGCCACAATGTGAGGTGCATCTCTAAAGTAGGCATACTCAAGTGAGAATGTCAGCTCTGTGACTCACCTTGTGTAAAACCCTCAGAACTGCTGTGCACTAGAACCCTTCTGTCTTCTAGAGTAACTATCTCCAGCTACCTAGGGGTCAGAGTCCTCCAGCCCCTCATGTTACCCTTTTTATTTGTACCCCTTGCAGAACGGGATCCAAAATGCCAAACATATGCTACTAGTGTGGGCTGAGGGTCCACTCAGACCATGAGATCCTTTTCACTATCTGGAAACTGGGAATTGAGTAAAAGCCAAGCAAGGCAATAGGGTTAGAATACTTTTATGATATACTGTTGTGAGCACATGTTAATAGAAACATTTACATAATTCAAAATCTGAACCTTTTCCTCCCAAGCTCATTCCAGAAAGGATCATCTTATGTTTTAATACATTTTAAGTAAATGGTTATGTCTTTTCATGGCTCAGCTGTCAAATTAAGCCCTGCTGAAACAGTTTTTATGATTGTATTGCTTAAATATTGGTTACTGACCAATTTTCTAATCAATTTGAATGTCAAAGCTTCTAAGCACTGGTCAAAGTTTAAATCTGAAGTGACATCCGAGTGTCCCTTTAAAGTTTGCCAGATAATTTTCATGTATATGTTTTTTACCATTGTTTTTTATGGAGCAAAATTTCTGTAGTTTCATGGATTCTAAAAGACTGTCAAAATCATGTCCTTTATTGAACTCTTGGTTCCAACAAAATTGATTTCTGAACCTCTGCCTATATTTTCTACGATCAAAAAGTATCAGTGTCTTTTTATTTTTTCTAAAGATAATTTATAAAGAAACACTAATTCGGTCCTCTATTGTCATTAACATTCAAATTTGGAAGACAACCACAGTTGAGAAAAAGATTCACCAGTTGTTTGCTGTTTTTATCTTGTATAGATTTATTTACTTGTACTTTATCAAAGGCACTCAATGTACACATGTATTTTTCATCAGCATATATAGCTGAATAATCAATTAAAACATATTATTGATTATGTCTCCTGAATGACATAATTGCTTGGGGTTTTTTCCCCCATTTTTTTCTTGAGTTGGCTGAGTATTAATAAATAACCAAAGTGTGAAGTCTCAGAAGGATCTGTCTTCTTTCTCACACCACCAGCCTTTGAAGCAGCAACCAGATTCAGCTTTGGCTGTAATCATTTCAGTAGCTTCAGTGAAAAGAGCACTTTAATATAATCGGCAGTAGTAATAGGTCTGGCACCCAGCTCAGAGCTGCAGACGAGTCACAGCTCATAATGTGACAGCTCACATGATGAACCCAAGGGGAACATTATATAAAGTGCACAATCAGAGGGAGGAAATGAGAACTTCTGAATGTAGGAGGATTTTTTTTTTTTTTGTTTTACCATATGCACTTAGCTTCAATCTACATTTGAAACCACTGAGCACTATCAGCATTTCCAAAAAAGAGTCTGTCTGCTGATAGCTTTGTTTAATTGGTAGCTGCATCTGTTTTTAAAGGCATTGCTTTAGAGCATGTTGTACTGACAATTTGGGTGCAGGAGCTTTGATTCCTGGTCATCTTGTGTTAGAACTTCCTACATCATCTACCAAGGATGGCTTGGCTGGATGAAAAGCTAATGCCAAAGGATATGTCCTTTCCCAGCATGCTCAAGACTCTGGATAAGAACTGAAAACATTGTGACTCTTCATTTGGAGATATTATCATATATGTGGGGGCTGGGATTAGTGGAAAAGCATGTAGACCCTTGAAGAAGGGCATATATGTTGTAATCTACCTCTGCCACAATATAGCTGGTTTTTTTTCACCAAGCTTTTGGTATATGTAAAGACAAGAGTTATACATTCATTCCCTGTCACTATGCAGAATCTATGATTATAAATTAAGGACAACAGCTGCCTGGGAGGTACAAATAATTCATTAAGCCTATTTAATACTTGAAAATTTCAACTTAGGCCAGTTCAATCAATTCTTCTACATGTAGTTGACTGAACCCTTTCTGATTTTACAACCCCTGTCAAGGGAAGTTTTTTGCAATGGATTGTCATGGTTGTCTGGTATGGTCTTGGGAATCTTATGTTAGAATTTATTTTATTGCAAAAATGACTTGGTCCTATGCAAAATAGATTATCAAAAAAAATTCCTTTCCTGGCATTCTTGAGACCATAAATTCCAAGTCAAGGGATGAACCTGGAAAAAGAAAGTTCAGTATTGCATGGAAGTGAATTTAAGAATATGTCAAAGATTTGGTGATCAGATTAATCCTAGGGGCTAGTAAATTTGAATATTGGCATTGTTTAGGCACTTGGTTCCAAACACATATCATCCAAACGAATCTATCATAAAACATTTTGTGATTTAGAGGGATGCAGAGTAGTTATGCAAATCAATGTGGTGCAGCTGCTAGAGAATCTTCTTCAAATGCAAGGGGATCCAGCAACTGAATAAAATTTGACAGTATTTCAATGGTGCTACAAAGGCACCTAAGATTCTTGAAAGATACTTCAAAGGCAGACAATGGGGTAAATTGTGATCAAAATTTCTGCTCAATCCCTATGACATACTTCCTCCCTTTAGGGAGTGGAATGGAAGCTCATAAACTGAAGAGCAATTGCTAAAAAGAGTTTGCCTCGATCTAGCTTCAGAGTATGTAGGAACTAATCAGAGTATTTTGTTTTCTAAGAAATTATAAGAGGAGATGAAAGCAGTTGTGCAGACTTAGGGAAAATAAAGTTTGCTTTAGATATTCAGCTTTTTTTTTTTACGTTTGAGAGATTTCTTGTACAACATGGTGACGATAGTTAATAACAATGTATTGTACACTCAAGTTTTGCTAAGAGTGTAGATTCTCATCACAAAACAATAAGTATGTGTTGTAATGGACATGCTAATTAGTTTGATTGAGCCACTCTACATTGTATATGTAGCATAAACCATGCTGTACACCAGAAGTGCACTCAATTTTATATGCTAATCAAAAATAAATAAATGAAAATGGAAAAACAAATGATTGGGAAAGACACATTCACTTCTAAAGACTTAAACAATACTAGTTTTGTCAGCCAAAAAAAAGGAGGTATACATGAGGGTACTTCAAAGAGTTCTTGGAGAGATTTACATTATCTTTTAATTTTATTTTTCCACAAACTTTTTGAAGTGCCTTCATATTATAATAAATGTAGTAACTACTCTCAAGGTCTTGATTCACAATTCCAAGTATTATAAGTCACTGTAAACAGGTCCTTTAAATCATTCTTTAAAAAGCAAGAAAGGAATAAATAATTGTAGGCCAACATATGTTCTATTTATTTATTTATTTATTTTTATTTATTTATTTTTTCCTTTCTGTCTTTTTTCGTGTCCGGCAACGGATCGCAACCCTCAGTGTCGCGCCCGTACCGGACCGGGACCGGCAACGGGATCGCAACCCTCGGTGTTGCGCCCGCACCTCGCTCAGCCAGTGAGCGGGAACCGGTCTGTATGTGGGATCCGAACCCTCGGGTGGGAGCGCCGCCGCACTCCCAAGCGACCCCAAGCGGTGCACTGTAGCAGTGCGCAACCGGGCTGGCCCTATATGTTCTATTTAAACAAAATACTTCATAGAAAGGTTTTACTGTATATAGCGGAGCATTTAAACTATAGATTTAAAAAAATTTTTTGCAGAAGTTTCTCATTTTATTTTATTTATTTTAATTTCTTAAAAAATTTAATTGATCAATATACAATGTATTTGATTTTTATGTCCCTTTACCAATTCCTCCCTCTCTGCCCACCCCCTCCATCAACATCATATCTGTTCACTTGTCTTAACAAGTTCAAGGAATTGTGATTGTTGTGTCTTCTCGCCACCACCCATTTATTTGTCTGTATATTTATTTATTTATTTATTTTTTAGTTCGCACATATAAGTGAGAACTTGTGTTTTTTCTCTTTCTGTGCCTGACTATTTCTCTTAGTATAATTTTCACTAAGTCCATCCATGCTGCTGCGGAAGGTAGTATTTCATTCTTTTTTATAGCATTGTGTAGATATAGCACATTTTATTTATGCATTTGTCTGATGATGGGCACTTAGGCTGGTTCCAACTCTTGGCTATTATAAATAGAGGTGTTATAAACATGGGAGTGCAGGTGTCTGTTCGACATGATGATTTCTGTTCCTTTGGTTATATACAAAGCAGTGGAATAGCTAGGTCATATGGTAGATCTTAGATATTCTTAGACTAATTTTAAGATTAGTACATGATGGGAATTTTCAAAAAGTATGCAATCGTAAAAACTTCAATATTTAAGAACCTTTTTAAGTAAACTAAGGTAGACGCATGAAAGCACTAGAAGATGCATTCCTGGTTCTTGTTCATTTCTCTTTCCCTGAAGTCCATAAGAGTGCCTGATCCATAGTAGTAAACTGCTAAATATTTGCTAAACAAATAAATGGGAAAGGTGTTGTAGAACACATAGTATGTTATTGATTAAATTTAAACAAATATATTATTCTGGGCATTATTCAAATATTTTCTCTCACTTCAATTTTTCTCTTCAAATTTTGCTGAAATAAAAGCTCATCTTTGTTTTTTTTGTTTGTTTATTTGTTTTGCTTCAAGTCAAGGATGATTTCATGTCAATTGTTTTTTTTTTTTTTTTTTAAAATTATTATTCTGAGGCCAAC
>NW_007728514.1:120212-126175 GCF_000696425.1 Galeopterus variegatus | reverse complement strand
TTTTTTTTTTTTTTTTTTTTTTTTTTTAATTATTATTCTGAGGCCAACAGTTTCCCTGTAGGGCAAAACCAATCCTCTAGTCCCTCTACTCACCAGGGACCATGCCCCCCAAAACTTCAGATGGTGGGTACGTGACATCTGCTAGAGGAGAGGAGGGACAGGATGGATGATGGGATTCCTTTGGGCACTGACACGCTGACCTATGGTGGTACAAAGCCCGGATATTTAGTAAAGGAAAGAAGGAAAAGACTGTTTTGTCGAGGACTGTCACCCTAGCTTTTAGCATAAGCTAATTCAGTGGAGACTTTGCCTCTGACCTTAAATTCACCCACTCATGATGTCACTTCCTGCCTGAGGGTCTCCGAGGTGGAGTCACATCCGGTAGTGCGTAGGGCTTGTGGTGGAGGAATGTGTGTATATGCACCCAGGTGTATGCATGCACCCTCCCATGCACGCATTTATTTGTTAATTGTTGATGTGCATTTTCCTACTTTCCATGCTGAAGCAGAACAGAATGGCTTAGTTCTTTCAGAAATAAAAGGGTGTGTTGGCTTGTGGTTGAATACTGTTGTATTTGTTGTACCAAACCTTTGAAACTGCTCTGAAAGCCCCTTTATTCCCATTCCTATCTCTTCTATTATTATGAGCTTTGAATAGTAAACTTTTTTTAATACTTAAAAGTTTGAAAGGAAATCTTTAAGTAGCTCTGACTGAAGAAGATGGAGTTTGATCTGATATTTTCCTTTCTATTTCTAGTGAAGACAGACCATCATACCCCCTTAGAAATAGGCAAAATATTGATAATGATGACTTACATTTAGTTTAAATCTTATGAATGTTTTCACAGATTCAATTAGGTGGTGAATTTACAGCAAGTATTAATATGCTTTTATCAAAAACAATCTATTTTGAACGCACGATGATACAATTTATGAGAACAGTTTATGTCTCACGTCTGTATTTTTGCAACACATAAGTGACAGGTGAAAAGACATGACTTTTCAAATCATTTTAAAGAAACATCTCCACGTGGCTTTTGATGTATATATTTGTCCCTGGGTCTTCTTTATTCTTTCTCTTTTATCTGTTTCTCAAACTCATAATGCTTTCTTTGTACCAAGACTATACTATTTTTCCTCTAGTTTATGCTTCTTTTCTGCCAAGAGGATCTATTTCGGAATGGAAAAAAAAAGGAAGGCGTGTCTACACCAACTTATACCATTTATAAATTATTTATACATAAGCTAATTTTGTTTGATCTCTGGAGGACAAAAAACAAAAACAAAACCCCTTAACTCTGAGTAAATGATAAAGTGACATACATGTCCTAGCTTACAGTGAGTCGTCTATGGCCTGTGAGTGGGCAACCAGTTTTTGTAAGTAGAATTTTATTGGAACGTTGCTACACCTTTTTATTTACATTTTTGTTGATGGCTCTTTTATACTACAGGGTCGGAGTTGAATGGTTGCCCCAGAGACTGCATGACCTGCCTAAATGCAAAACCTAAAGTATTTATCATTTAAATCTTTACCAAAAAAAAAGAAAGAAAATGTTCAGTCCATATTTTAGGGCACAGCATGATTCCTTGTGGGGAGTCGGAGGAGATGGCATTTTATAGTGAAACTATGGATCCGTACATGAATGCATAAATGCATAATACACCCATAATACACTATACATGAATACTAATATATAATACATTATTATTAATAATAAGATATATACTTTCAAACTAGAAATGTTGTCAATGCATCCTGCAATCTCTTAAACAGAAAGCAGATGTTTGAAACCTGGAATCTGGGGTGCTTGGATGAACATCCTTGAATTTTACATGCAAAATTTATATGCACCAGCGATAGATTGCATGGCCTTCAACCACCAAACAAATGACCTGCCGCTGACACATACCGGTCTGCGTCATTGGACTCTAGCTACTCAAGTGATGGATTCTGGTTGCCAGTCACTCTCTGTTTGGACTAAGGTTAATTATTAAGCAGATTGATCATGGCGAACCACCCTGGCTTGTGTTTTCATGCCCCAGTCCATTTCATGATCTAGAAGAAAGGAACGCTTGATTAAGTGCAAGCAATTATTGAGATTTTTATTCTGCCTCACTAAACTTTTTAATGAAGTGCATTTTATACGGTTAAAACCAGGGGGTTTCGTGATTCCATTTTTTGCGCAAATTTGAGAGAGCAGTAATTCTGACTCAGCATGCTTCCTTGAAGTTCATAATTAATATCAATAGGGAATGGATTTGTTTTGTCATTCCCTGACAAATTGTTTGATGTTATACCTGGTGTGCTGGGGACCTGTAGTAAATATTAAGTAAATATAGTTTAGATGCAGATGATTAAGAATCATTTGCCCAAAAATGTTCCCTTAATATATACCTTCTTGACTGCAGTGACTGCGGAAAATGTGATTTTTAATTGTGTTCCTAAGTATTAATTGATTGATTGTTTTATTTTAACATTTACTTGTGCATATTTGTGGGTGCAATGTGTTGTTTCAGTATGTGCGTATACTGCACAATGATTCACTTAGGTTAGATAGCATGCTTTTGTACCCATTAGTCCACTATTTCTCCCTCTCCTCCCTGCCTCTGATAACCATATTCTACTCTCTACTTCTATGAGAACAATCTCCCCCCCCCAGATTCCACATTTGAGTGACATCCTATGGTATTTGTCTTTCTGTGCCTGACTAACCTCACTTAACATGATGGGTTCCTGTTCCATCTTGTTCCTGCAAATGATAGGATATCATTTATTTTTATAGCTGAGTAGTATTCCATTGTGTATATACACCACAGTTTTATTTAATCCATTCATTCATTGATGGTCATTTAGGTTGACTTCATCTTTTGTCTATTGTGAATACGGTGATGGGAAATATAACAGAATGAGACAGAATGTAACATGATCCACATGAACAATTTTAATGCAACAGCCTAGAACACGGGTCACTCTTTCCCTTACGTGGACCTTTGCAGTGTCCTTTGTATGCAGTTGGATATTCGAATAGATAAATCTAATGCTGCCCAGTATGTATCACAGTGTACGGCGTGTAGAGGATTCTCTACACATGCTGGGTGAATCCAAGTCAACATGCTTAACTCGGAAGTCTAAGAGAAAGTGAAACTAGCACTACCTGGAAACCAGTAGCCATAAAGTCTAAGTCCTGGCTGAGCAGCCCACGTGGGTTAGTGACCTTGGATTAGTTCTTCAACCTTCCGTCCATCCTTCATTTGTGCAGTGAAGAGATGAGCCTAAGTAATGTTGATTTTGTCCAACTCTGGAAAGGTGCTTTTCTCTGCCTGAAGCCCTCCTGCATATTGGTCCAGAGCTGACCACCTCTTGAGTGGAGTCTGTTTACATTCTGAAGAAAATCCTTCCATATATTTTTAATGCTGGATGGGAAAATAAAGTCATTTTGCCCCATGGAAGTCATGTTTCAGTATACCAAGCATTTTATTTTCACCAGGGGATGGATAGGTTTTTTTTTTCTTCCTTGAATTTTATAAGGCTAGGAGAGGAAAATCAATCTAGTGTCTTGTGGCATTTTTCTATCATGCTGGATGGGAAAATAAAGTCATTTTGCCCCATGGAAGTCATGTTTCAGTATACCAAGCAATTTATTTTCACCAGGGGATGGATAGGGTTTTTTTTCTTCCTTGAATTTTATAAGGCTAGGAGAGGAAAATCAATCTAGTGTCTTGTGGCATTTTTCTATAGGTAATAGCAATTTGGAAGCAACTGAGTATCCACTCAGAGAGATCCCCCCACACCCCCCACACCCCCAGTATTTGTTCTGGTCTTGTATATATGCACAGAAGAATATAAATTATTCAGCATTGACTTATCTGTAATTAAGTCTTCTAAATGGACTGCTATTTTAGCTGCTATATTTTCTTTGTGATTATGTAGAAAATTCAATGCTTCCTTGGGGAATGCTTAGTCTTTCACTTGTCCTTTTAATGGTAACTGATTAGCTTGTTCAAATTATGCCATTCTAGGAAGAAGGCTAACAAATAAAATCTGGTAATGGAATAAATAAGTGGTGTGAGATTAATAAGATGAAAAACACTCAATTCCAAAGATACGTGTCCTTATTAATTTCTTACATTTCCAAAGTTGCAGATTCACGACTCAGGTAAACTTTAAAATGGAAGCTATATCAGCTGAAGACTGTACATTTCAAAAATGTTGTCCTTTTAATCACTTTTATTGTATGTGCAATTAGACTTTTATAAACATTAGTTAATGAAAAATCTCCACTAAATTCTTCTGATGAGATATCATAAGTTGTGTTTTAAATGATTAAACCAAACACTTGCTCAAAAATCGATTAATGCATGAAACTGCAGCAGAAAGCAAATGATTGTTATTTATTATTTTATATTTGAAAACATTGGATTATGGTTAAATGTTTTACTTAAAGTCCAAAGAGAGTACTGAACACATTTTACCAGGACTCAACTTTCTCAGGTGTTTTAAAATCATTACCATTTCTGTGGTTGTCTTAGAACAGGTCTCTGAAATAATGTGGCATCATCAATTAAAAAAAAATAAGGGGGTAAAAAGGCACTAATTGACAGGATTCCTGAAATATCTTACCAGAATCTGCCAAAGTGGACAGATAACATTTGAAGTCATTTTCAACACAGCGGCAGTTTTTACATAATTGAAGATCAGTTGATCAATCTGATGTTTCAAGAAGAAATAGAAATTCTTTCTTTGTATTGAAATGGTTAAAAATTGCTTTGGATAGAAATTTCAGAATGATTTGACTTTTCAAGGCTTAGAAAGCAAACTCCAGTTCTAGTAGTATGTGCTTTTTCGGAAATGTTTTCCGCTAGGTGCAGAATCTTTCAAATTGATTTTTTCCCTTATAGCTTCTGCATTTGAATTGCAATGTCAGTCTTTCACATCTAAAAGTCACTATACAGCAGCCCCACCCTGTTTCTGCTCTCTACTTAGAAGGAGTAGTCATAATTGGTTTTCCTCATTTTTTACTGTTTCTTAAACATGATCACAAACTCAGTGGTTTGAACAGCACACATGAATAAACACAGTTTTGGCGGTCATGTCTGAAATGAGTCTTTAGGGGCTAACTCCTCTCCATCAGCAGGGCTGGTTCTCTTTGGAGGCTCCAGGAGAGATTTGGTTTCCTTGCCTTTTCCAGCTTCTGGAGGCTGCCTGCATTCTTTGGCTCCTGCTGCAGGTTACATCTCCTTTTCTCTATTTCCAAGGTCAAATCTCCTTCTCTGACTCTGACTCTCGCGTCTCCCTTTTATAAGGACACTTGTGATTATATTGAGTGCACTATGATAATCCAGGCTAAACATCCTTTTAAGAGCCTTCATCTGCAAAGTCCCTTTACCATGGGAGGCAACATATTTGCAGATTCTGGTGATGGAGGTGTGCACAGCTTTGAGGGAAGTGCATTTAGTATGCTTTGAGCTTGTGATTTTTTGAGTCCAAGCAGATGCATCTCAGTTTTTTCTTAGGTGACCTCTGCAACATCTAACACCTGTCTTGGGATGCTTCTCCCAACCTCTCTGACAACACTTCTGTTTCCCGTTTTCTTCCCTGTTGGTTAATTTGCAATCGCCTTCCTAGTGTCCTTTTCACCCCCACTCTTCCCCACACCCCTTTCTTTTTCTTTGCTCCATCTCCTTTGCAAGTCCCATCCCACCCAGCATAATTGACAGAGGGTGTGTCTGGAAGATCATCCCTTGTGTGAACACAGACTGGGACCACCCAAATGTCCTTTGGTGATTTGTCCTCTTTCTACCACATTCATGATATCTGTCTACATATATGTTCTGTCCCAGACATGTTGAACCCCACAGAACCTTCCAGAACCAGCAGTGTCCAGTTTTGGACCTCTGTGTAGCTATGTCGTCTCCCTCACTGAGCTAACATTTCCTGTGGCAGCTGCGTTCCTTAAGACTCCA
>NW_007728514.1:117933-119031 GCF_000696425.1 Galeopterus variegatus | reverse complement strand
CCTGCTCTTCCTCCATAATCACTTATCCATAGGACACCTCTGTTATGACCATTCTGTCTTCTGTTGTTTACTAAGTGTCTTACTTCTCTCCCAGACTAAAAAAATCCCCCAAGTATAAGAAATGTTTTATATTACTGTAACTACCACTCTATCCAACATAGGGCCCCAAACCATCAAAAGTATGTATTGAATTTATATTATAATAAAATCATAGTGATTAAGACAGTGTTTTGAGATAGTCTCACTACATTGTAGTCAACCTCTTATAAGTCTATTTATTCATGTTAGTTTTGTAGTATATGCATCCATGTGCTTAGGTAATAGTGTAACAGATTACTAAAGAAGTCATTAAATGCTTGATCGTTTTTCATTATTGTTTTAATGGAGTCAGGAGGAAGAAGAGGTAAATGCACGTGAAAAGTCTGCCATCTTGAGTTGGAATTCACTGTTTCACAATGTGCTGACCTTATTTTACACGTGCAATATATTTATAGATGTCGCTGATGCTAATGTTTGCTTACATCCATACACAGTTGTCAAAAGAAATCGAATGCTCCTGATAACCTAAACTATCCTTACTGCACACAGGCTCATCCTGATATTTCTGATGGCAATTGAGGCACCAGGGAAAGTAAGAATAAAGGGCCTTCCTGAGCTCATAAAGATATAGTTGCTGTCACTTAGAGGACAGAAGCAAAATATTGGTGCCTCCACCACAAAATTGTTTTCCCTTCAAGAGTTGTTTACCTTTGCTTTCCTGGAAGAAAAATGTAGGGCAGAGAGGTAGAAATGAACTGATAACCTTATGCTCATCGATATGACTCCGCTCCAAGGAAGACAGTGAAGACTGATGCTTTGAAAATGGCATCTAAAGATGAAAGTTAACATTAAAAATTTTTTTAAAAAAACTGTCAACAATTTAGACCCTCTGAAGGTCATGTGGAGAATGGCTTAACCGGAATTTATAGCAACTCTGATCTCATATTTTCTTTCTTTTTTTTTTTTAGGAAAGGGCATAGTCAAAGATGTTTTTTTTGATATTGGTAGCATAATTCTACTGCTACTCTTTATGTTTATTACCATTAAACTAATGTATTC
>NW_007728514.1:113284-117625 GCF_000696425.1 Galeopterus variegatus | reverse complement strand
TAGCAACTCTGATCTCATATTTTCTTTCTTTTTTTTTTTTAGGAAAGGGCATAGTCAAAGATGTTTTTTTTGATATTGGTAGCATAATTCTACTGCTACTCTTTATGTTTATTACCATTAAACTAATGTATTCGATGCTAGTTACCTACAATAAACCCTCGTATCCAACATTACACTGGAACATGTTCATCTTAATTTGTATTTTGGTGTCGTTTCATAAGGGAGATTTTGGTTAGCAGTCTGTCACTTGGAAATTTATTTCATGCCTTTGTACATGGAACTGATCCACTAATGGCACAGATTTAATTTTCTAAGGCTAAATGAGGTGAATTTACTAAAAACTCAAAGAGATCTTAGTGGCATCACATTAATAGTAGTTTACTCGGTGCTCTAAGAAGGAAACTGCTGTCGTTGTCTTCACTGTCATCACCAATAGAAGACAGAAAGTAATAAGAAGATGTTCTTAGAAAGGAGGAAAGGTTGAGAGATCTTACTCTGCAACCGTGTAGAGCAGGAATAAGCCACCTTCTCTTCCATTTTCTTTCTGCAAGTGACTTGCACGCTAACTTTGCAAGTGTCCCTGCAACTTTGGAATTGCCTTCTGGTCTTGAGAGGGGACCACGTGTCCCCTTCCACTGTTGGACTTTACAGATTGGGCTGTGGGTGGCAAGCAGTCACTACTGAGAAAACTGAGATCAGCAACAGCTATATAATATGGTGTGAACCCAACACTGTTAAAGTTGAGACTTCAATGTCAGTGCAAATTCATCCAGTTTCTCAGATGGACACATCCCACAAGCAAACCATGAAATTCTGACGTTTAGGTTTTCCTCCTTGTAGAAATTCAATAGAAAGGACATAAGTAGCACTATTCTCAATTTTAACTTACTATCATTTTTTAAAATTTATTTTTAATCAACACGTGATTACTGTATATATTTACAAGGTACAGTGTGACGTTTTGTTACACCTATACAAAGTGCAGTGATCAAATTAGGGTAGTTCACATATTCATCACCTCAGACATTTATCATTTCTTTGTGGGGAAAACACTCAAGATCCTTTTGGTGCTATTTTGAAATATGAAATATATTATTGTTAACTATAGTCACCGTATTGTGCGATACAACACCAGCACTCTTTCCTCCTATCTAACTGTAACTTTGTACCCATTGACCAGCTTCTTCTATGCCCTACCCCTCCCCTGCCAGCCTCTAGGAACCACTATTCTACTCTCTGCTTCTATAAAATCAATGTTTTTAGATTCAACATACGAGTGAGATCATGTGGTATTTGTCTCTCTATACCTGGCTTATTTCACTTAACCATAATGTCCTCAAGGTTCAAACACGTTGTTGAAAAGGCAGGATTTCATTCTTTTTTTATGGCTGAATAGTATTCCATTGTGCAAATATATCACATTTTCTTTATCCATTGATTCATCACTGAACATTTTAAAGATGACTTACGCAAAGCCCCCGACACCCACCGGAGCTGGTTAACGTGGTAGGAAACTCCAGCCCTGTGTTTCTGCAATGATCTTCATGCTGAGACAACATGACCTGTAGCCTTACTCTTTTCCCCAGCTTTATTAATGTTTTCTATCTTTCATGATCAAAATATGCCTTATGTTTCTCATCATGCCATTTCAAAATCAGTGGATTGGTGTTATGTAGATATTAGTGTATAGAAACTGTCTTAGCTCAGGCCTTTAAAAGTTTGCATTGATGTTGTTTCTTTGCCAGTAAAATGGAATTTAAAATTTCTCCATTTTATCTGAGTTTTGCAAACTATCTTAGGGCATATGTGTGCATACACACAAGCACACACACAAACACTCACACACACCTACCTAAAAGGATTAATATATGGTTAACATTTCTATATTTTACTTACAGCATAAGTCATTGAAGGAAGTATTTTTCTCAGGCTTTTTAGAACTATGCACATCCTGAAGTTGAAAGATTTGCACCATGGTGATGACAGTGGCGTCACTCCAACAATATTATATATATATATATATATATATATTTAAAATAATTAAATACTCAGTACCCTGTAGAATAAATATACATGCATTCATTGCTTTCCAGTTTTCAAACTTCTTTTCACATTCATGGTGACATTTCATTCTGCCAACAAGTTAGGCAGACATGTTCTGTCCCACTTTGTTCCTGGAAAATCACTGTGAGCTGATTTCCAGTGATCATCTTGTTCATTGAATAAAAAAATATCATAGGTCACAGCAGCTTCCAAAAAGGAGTTTAAAGTGACAAGAGAAATGTATTTATGCAGATGTGGCGTCCACTTCTACTCATAACAAAACACACTGAGGTGTGTTAATCAAGCATCAGAACTCAGCAGGTAAACATATGGCATTTAATTGTGCTAAATTCTGTTGTGTTATCAATATGTGCTATCAGCCTTTATTATGATGTTCTTTCAGCATAGAATATTGGCTCCCCATCTGTACCCTACCTGTCATTTTCAGAGTCACGACTTTTCTACATTTGTGTGACCAAAAGATAAAGTATCTGCATTTTATCCCAGGTAGTCAGGGAAGCTGTAGGAGATTAGAATCTTAATCCATTTTGGCTGATAAAACGAAGTCCCATAGACTAGGTGGCTTATAAACAACAGGCATTTATTGGCCACAGTTCTGGAGGCTGGAAGTCCAAGATCAAGGTGTGGCAGAGTCGGTGTCTGGTGAGGACCTGCTTCCTGCTTCATAGACAGTGACTTCTCGCTGTGTCCTCACAGGGTGGAAGAGGTGAGGGGGCTCTCTGGGGTCTCTTTATAAGGACACTAATCCCATTCATGAATCTCTACCCTCATGACCTCTCAAAGGCCCCTCCTCGTTACACCATCATGTTGGGCGTCAGGATTTTAACTCAGGTATTTTGGAAGGACACAGACATTCAGATTGTAATGGGGAGAGAGCTGAGAACTGCCCAACTCCATGAAGCTATCTAAATTCTGTCAACCTTGATCACACGTCCATTTTTTAATGCTGGGTTATGAACTTTATGGTGCCTCTTGGTGTTCTTCGAAAAGTTCTAGAGCTTCAACTATCAGTGTTATATTTTTCATTTTCAAGGGACATGATTCTGTATGGGTAGTGTGCTGTTGTGTGGCAATTGGCTGAAATTTTAAATATATCTTGACCATCCTCTATAGGAAATAAATACACATATCAGATGTGCATAATGCTGGTGTAACCAAAACAATGACAGGTAGAATGGAATATTATTTACATGCATACTTCCATAGGAGTTGTGTGCTGCGTTATCATTATACCTGACAATATTTCCCTTTTCACTTTACCACCCTACCATTCCACTTTCTGAATTCATAGTTATCTTTTTGGGCTATCAGTCATAACATAGGTTGATAATTATGTAGCTTTTTCTCTGTGCTAGGATCTGTTCCAGTGCTTTTCATATAGTAACTCAAAAAATATACTACAGACTTAGTGACTTAAGATAACACAAATTTATTATCGTGCGACTTAAGATAACACAAATTTATTATCGTGCCACTGTGGGGTTTGGATGTCTACAATGAATTTTATAAGCCTAAAATTAATGTGTTTGCAGGGTTGCACTCTTCTGCAGGCTCTGGGAAAGAATGCTTTTTCTTGCCTTTTCCAGCTTCTGGAGGCTGTCTGCTTTCTTTGACTCATGGCCCCTTCCTCCAGCTTCAGTGCCAGTGGGTTGAGTCCTTCTCATGCTGCCGTGTCTCTGGTTCTCTGTCTTCTGTCACCCTCATTTGCTTATAAGGACCCTTGTGGTGACATTGGGTCCACCTGGACAGCCCAGGATATTCTCACCATCACAAGGTGTGTGAATTAGCAACCTTAATTCCACCTGCCACCTTCATTTGCCTTACCTGTGCAGAGTAACCTACTCACAGGTTCTGGATATCAAAACATGAGCATCTCTGAGAGACTGCGATTCTACCTACCACGCCATTATCACCTTCACTTTACAGCTGAGACATCAGAACTGAGAGGTCCATCACTTACTCAAGGTTGTTGGGCTGCTAAGTGTTGGAATCAGGTAAAAATAGGAGTTTATGCAGCGAAGCTAGGCAGGTATGTGGGGTTCTGGGATTTAGGGCTTGGACCAGAGTGGAGCAGATCTTTACTTTATATCCTTGTGAATCCAAAATCAGTAGATGACTGTTAGTCTTCAATTCCGAGGAACAGATACAGGCATGGGTAGGGAATTGGGGGGAAAATAAACTGAAAATAATATGAATATGGAAACAATGTTCTGTTAAAATATTAAACCAGTCTAAGCAATTTTGGAGTCAGATTTTAGTGGAAGGAGCAGTCTCCAG
>NW_007728514.1:108626-112859 GCF_000696425.1 Galeopterus variegatus | reverse complement strand
TCCAGCTTTCTTAAAATCTGAATTTGCAGGGAGTTCTTTTTTTCCCATGGTGAGATTGAAATGTTATGTGAGTTGTCATAAGAAAGAGATCTTGCGTAGTCCAAACTCACGATGTTTAGGGAATGGTTCACTCAGGATCCATTAAGAAGTTTTGACCCAGCTCTGGAAACACTTTAATCAGGCTTCGGAAATGCATTTATTGATTACATAAACCCATAAATGACATTTCCACAAAGCTGATAGATGTGGGCACTCTCTCAGTCATATTTTTTGTTTTGAAGATTTTGACTTTTATTTAAAATATTTAACATTGCCAATGTATTTTAACAACTCAAATTATGAAGAGATTGATTTAAAGTCAGCAACCTTTCTTTTTTCTGATGTTGTTAATACTGCCAAATATTCTTTAACTCGAAAGGATACTAAGAGGCACAAGAAAATTTAAAGCTAAGTTAAAACTGAGGAATTTTATTTCTGATTGTTTCAGCTTTGTAACATAGAATACTGCAAAACTGCAGGGAGAGAGTTCATTTCATGGTATTAGGAGCACAGGCTGTAGGATAGAATATGTAAAGAAGCACCAACTCATCGGTCAGGACTTAACTTTTCAGAAGATTCATTTTTCTCTTTGTAAAATGGGAACAGTCTCATTTCCCTCATGGAGGGGCATAGTGCAGTAAATGAGAAACCATATATTCAACCTGGAACCCTATTGGTGTGTGATTATTGTTTCCAAAATAATGCTGATTTCTGCAGGACGTAAATACTTTGTTATTTATCACATCCTATAAAAAGAAAGAACTCGCTTTTCTTGAATTTTAAAACAGATAGGTGCATTGCAAATGAGAATGCATTTAACAAAATTATCCTTCAAAAGACGGTGGTGATGTGTTTGCCAAAGGGGTTAATCAGACCTATTTTTAGAATAACATTTCTAACATGACCACAAGCAAATGGAAGGAGGTGCCTGGTCTGCTCTGCAGACCAGCCGATTGGCATCGGTTCTTTGGGTAAGGAGGGTACAGGAGACAACACAAACTTATTGAAAATCTACATTCATGAAACACGCATGCCTGGGTTGCAAATCTCTATTGCCCTTTTCGATAAGATAAAGCATGTGAAAGATCTCTGAGAGTTTACAGAAATGTAACGTACAATTGATTTTAAAGAAAATTGCATGTGCTCCCCTGTTATCTCCCTTCTTTTCTCTAAATGTAAACATTTTCAGCATCTTTGCAACTTTTCTCTGCCAAAACTCCTGTTCTGGGGACAATGTCTGGAATTTAATTTTATGCATAGCTAAACCTGAAATTGGAAAGTTAATCCCACACTATTTTCAGATAAACGATTGAGTTTTTGTTTGCAAATTTGGGGATATGGAAATTGTCAATATACTGCTGATATAGTTGTGTGAAAGTAAATGAGAAACCATATATTCAACCTGGAACCCTATTGGTGTGTGATTATTGTTTCCAAAATAATGCTGATTTCTGCAGGACGTAAATACTTTGTTATTTATCACATCCTATAAAAAGAAAGAACTCGCTTTTCTTGAATTTTAAAACAGATAGGTGCATTGCAAATGAGAATGCATTTAACAAAATTATCCTTCAAAAGACGGTGGTGATGTGTTTGCCAAAGGGGTTAATCAGACCTATTTTTAGAATAACATTTCTAACATGACCACAAGCAAATGGAAGGAGGTGCCTGGTCTGCTCTGCAGACCAGCCGATTGGCATCGGTTCTTTGGGTAAGGAGGGTACAGGAGACAACATAAACTTATTGAAAATCTACATTCATGAAACATGCATGCCTGGGTTGCAAATCTCTATTGCCCTTTTCGATAAGATAAAGCATGTGAAAGATCTCTGAGAGTTTACAGAAATGTAACGTACAATTGATTTTAAAGAAAATTGCATGTGCTCCCCTGTTATCTCCCTTCTTTTCTCTAAATGTAAACATTTTCAGCATCTTTGCAACTTTTCTCTGCCAAAACTCCTGTTCTGGGGACAATGTCTGGAATTTAATTTTATGCATAGCTAAACCTGAAATTGGAAAGTTAATCCCACACTATTTTCAGATAAACGATTGAGTTTTTGTTTGCAAATTTGGGGATATGGAAATTGTCAATATACTGCTGATATAGTTGTGTGAAAGACCAAAGGGAATGAGGGGATCTGTAAATTCTTTTTTTTTTTTTTTTTTTTTTTTTGTCTTTTTTCGTATCCGGCAACGGACCGCAACCCTCAGTGTCGCGCCCGTACCAGACCGGGACCGGCAACGGGATCGCAACCCTCGGTGCTGCGCCCGCCCCTCGCTCAGCCAGTGAGCGGAACCGGTCTGTATGTGGGATCTGAACCTTTGGAGGGAGTGCCACCGCGCTTTCAAGCGGCGCACTGTAGCAGTGCGCCACCGGGCTGGCCCCTTGTAAATTCTTATATAGTGTTTGGTATTGTTTCAACATAGGTGGAATACATTTTCCTACTTTGATAAGTAACCGTATCTAGTAGTTTCTCTTCTACACACTTCTTGAATTCATCTTTGTTGAGATGCTCTTTGACTTACCATGGGGTTATGTCTTGATGAACCCATTGTAAATTGAAAGTAGCATGTAGTTGAAAATGCATTTTATACACTCAGCCAACTGAACGTCACAGCTTAGCCTACCCTACCTTAAACGTGCTCAGACACTTACATTAGCTTACAGTCATGCGAAATCACCTGACACAAAGCCTATCATATCATAAAGTGCTGAATAGCTCATGTAAGAGTTTCATACAGCCTGTCACTAGCATGAGAAAAGATCAAGATTCAAAATCTGAAGTACAGTGTCTACCGAATGCTAATCGCTTCCACATCATTGTACAAGTTGAATCATTGTAAGTTGAACTTTGTACGTTGGGGACAATACTACCCTGTGAAAATGCAGAGGAGTTAGCAGTGTAACTGGCTGGATATATATACATATATATATATATCCAACTATATGCTGTTATACTATATGTGTATATATATATATGTGTGTGTGTATATGTGTGTGTGTGTGTGTGTATGTGTGTATATATACACTTTATATATATAGTTTTTCTAGCCAGGGCTGATTTTAGTCGAGCCACATCTCAACAAGTGCTTGTAGGTGGGATAATACCAATGTCTCTCTTTTCTTGCACTGAATTTTGGGAAGAGTGGAGTTCTACATGGTCACACCTGGCAACATACATATTAACATATTGATCGGCTCTAATTAGACCTCATTGGGAAACCTGATAACAATGGGTTACATTGGATATTCTACTCTCTAAAGGTATAAATGAGACTCATTTCATTTTAGACTGGAGACTCCTGGCCAGTTTAGGAACACTAGTGACCATTATGGACAGGAGAGACACTGGTTGTGGTCTTGACTTGATTGGATGACAAAAACAGAGAATTGTGAAAGTTGAAGGGATTTTTGGAGTTATAAGTTGTCAAAGGTATTTTGGCNACAGAGAATTGTGAAAGTTGAAGGGATTTTTGGAGTTATAAGTTGTCAAAGGTATTTTGGCATGCATTCCAAATCCTAACCCTCTCTCCTGATTCCATCTTATTTCTCTATAAGTTTTCACGTTCACCCCTATTTCTTATTTATTTAAAAAAAGTTTTAATCAATTGTATTAGAAGCATCTTTTCCAGGTAAAAATGAAAAGTAAAAATGAATAAGAGCTTGAGAGGAAAGGAAGATAGAGAATAACCTATAAAAAATAAAGAGTTGGGCTATCATGGAGCCCTTCATGTCCTTACCAAAGGTTAGAAGATGGAAACTTTCATAATTCTAAGAAAAAATAATTTACTACATAGAACTCTCTCTTGCACCAAGCTAACAATGTGCAGGCAGAGTTGCGATATTTTAGACTCATGTAAGGTTTTTAAACCTTTTGTGCAGTCTTTCTCAGTCAGCTCTGTGATTATGTCTTCCTTTAAATGGTGGTATAAATAATGAATGAAAAGATGTGGGAACTAAGAAATGATTACCTTAACACAAATGAGCCATCCAGAAAGACACAGGTCCCAGATGAATGCTGGAGACAGTAAGGAACAGGAAGAATCCCAGAGTGAGATTTCAAGGATAAAGTAAAATAAAAGAAATGAGTCATTTGACTACAGAAAAATAGTACTTGACACAGGCTTTGGTTCTCTGGGAACACTTAGAAAAACTGAACAACAGACACACAGAAAACATGAAAATAAAAACGG
>NW_007728514.1:91490-108064 GCF_000696425.1 Galeopterus variegatus | reverse complement strand
CTCTGGGAACACTTAGAAAAACTGAACAACAGACACACAGAAAACATGAAAATAAAAACGGAAGGTGGTTGTTGTCTGCGGATTAAACAGAAGGTTGTTTAATAAAGTAAATTTTATTAGAGCATAAATTGCTTGGTTCAGGAGTGATCATCTTTTTTAATGATTTTATTTTATTTTATTGGTTATGCATTTTTGTGGGGTACAAAACTGACCGTCACCACTTGTGCCCAAGATGTGATGGCCATATCAATACCATCAGTATGCCCATTACCATAAATTGAGATTATTCCCAGTGTCTCTGCCCAGTTAATCCCCAACCTCCCCCCCTCCCCACCCCGCTCTGCAGCCCTAGGTCTGTTCTCTCCCACTGCAAGTCCTACACACCACTGTGGTCTTTTTTTCCTTCCTTCTTTCTCTCTTAGCTCCCACTTACAAGTGAGGACATGTATTTTTCCCTCTGTGCCTGACTTATTTCACTCAATATAATTTTTTCCAAGCTCATCCTTGTTTCTATGAATGGCAGAATTTCATTTTTTTATGGCTGAGTAGCATTCCATTGTGTATATATATACACCACATTTTCCTTATCCAGTTATCCATCGATGGACGTTTAGGTTGGTTCCATGTCTTGGCTATTGTAAATAAAGTTGCAATGAACATGGGAGTGCAGGAATCCCTTCAACATGATGGTTTCCATTCCTTTAGGTATATACCCAGAAGAGGAATTGCTCGATCATATGGAAGATCTATCTGTAGTTGTTTGAGAAACCTCCATACTGTTTTCCATAGTGGTTGTACAAATTCACAGTCCCACGGACAGTGCAGGAGTGTTCCCTTCTCTCCAAATCATTAATTGCACAGTTACAATAAAGTTAATACTGAATGGTGATATAACCAAAACAGTTTTGTAAGGGAAAAGGCAGATAGAGTAATTGTTGCCCATAGTTAATTCCCAGAAAATACCTAAAAATAACATATCAATAAAAGTAGCATAAGATGTTATTTAGAATTCTGATGGAGCACATTTTGAAAAGAAAAATTGAAGAAGTCTGAAAGCGTAGGCCTCCCGAGGCAGGTTCCCTAGCTCAAGAGCAGGGTGGTATCTTGGGCCCAGAACTGCTGGTGCTTGTTATGTAAATAATACCTGTAGTTTGGCTTTTAAAACTTCATGCAAATCTGTCTTCATGGCAACCAAATTTTTCTAAAACAAAAGTAAAATAAGGCCAAGATTGCATGGTTGTTCAAGGGTACTTCAAAAAGTTCATGGAGAAATAGAATTGAAAGGTCATCTGAATCTTTCCATAAACTTTTTGAAGTACCCTCAGATATGTAAATACCCTCATTAAGAGAACTGTTTCTCAAATGTATCTGACCTTTGGGATCACCTGGGGAATTTAATAAATACCAGTGCCTCTCCTGCGTTCCCCAAGGGGCTCTGACTTCCTTGATCTGGAATTCAGTCTGGGCAGGGGGATTTTTGCAGTGTTCCCTAGGGATTCTAATCTAATTTTAAAACAGCAGAGTTTGAGAACCATGGATCTAGGTAGCAAGGATTCTTAGTTTAATTTAGAATCTCAACCAGTCTTCTTTTCATCAAGATACAATGCTTTCAATAGTAAATTGGTAATAATAATAATAATAATCTATGTCTCAATTGTTTCTTTTTTATTATCTGATATGTTCTCTATGGAAAGCTTTAATCTCTTAAAAATGACTTAATGCTTCTCTCAAGCTTTCAGTTTTCTGGTTGTTTTACTTTTTTCTTTTTTAGCAAGTCACAGAATGTTCTTATTTATAGAGTGCTTTGTCTATCGTACAGGACACCCGTTGTGCATGGTCCGTGGCACCATTTTGACTTAATTGTTCCAATTTCTCCTGTTTCTGTAACTGCACATGAGGATGAATTAAATATCATTTTCTCAGTTTGCATTTCCCAGGTTGTTTTCCTAAGTGGCTCCTCGGAGGAACTCCCTGCATTCTGCAGGACTAATACTGCGAGGCCCTTTAGTTCAAGGGCCTGGGACATAATTACTAGCTCTAGATAGGTGTTCTGTGGTCAAGGATGCTTGTGTCGAAGCCAAATTTTCTTTCATTATAATCTGGCCTTCCCCAAGCTTCAAAAGTGAAGAGGATTGAGTCCAAAGCTAATAAGCATTGGCGATTATCAATAGAACATTTTCTCTATCCTTTGCAACTAGCATAGTCTGCGATTCTTCAAAGTGCCTTCTGCTCGATAAACATCAGACAGTTTGTGAAGCCATGTCTCTCGGGGTGTAGGTCTCTGTGTTATTAAATGAGAAGCCAGTGATTTACAAAAGCATTTACTGTTGAGGAGTCACTTTTATCCTAGAAGGTATCTCATTAAATCCATGCAATGCTGACATTTACATCTGGCTGTATGACGATCTTTTCCTTGAGTCTGTGGCTCAAATTTTTTATTTCAGTAGAACTTGTTCATTGGCTCCCCCCTGTTGGAGATGCTTCTGTTGTATCCTGCCTTGAGGACCCTCATTTTGATCTGGAAAACCAGCCTATTTCCATAAGAATAGACCCTATGGTGGGGAACAAGCTCACCTTACTGCCTGTTCCGATTTTCCTATACGTTTTATGGGTTTCAGCTTCCTAACTTAACTCCCTTAAAATGTCCATAAAGCTAATGAATTTCTGATGTTTTTTAGTGTATTTCTAAAATCTCTTAATTTGTGAAATAACTGAAATTAAACATCAAAATGGCCACATTGAAAGGTGCTAGTAATTTTAATGTAGTATGTAAAAAGCTTGGGAAAAATCTCTCTCTCTCTCTCTCTCTCACACACACACACACACACACACACAAATGTTATATATTAACACATGTTAACACATATTGAAACCAATTATTTGAAAATTAGTATCTGGACAGCCACAACTTCAGTATGTTTTCCTAATGACCTAATCAATTCAAAAGGCAAACACCATAAAAGCAACATGTATTTTAAAATAATATTGAGAGCAATTAATTTGATGTCGCACATATTCTGTTCTAAAACCTTTTGGAGTTCATTAGCCTTGTGGGGCTCCAATATTTGAAGCTGCAGTTAAGAACTTAGTCTTAAAAATGGCACTTGCTTAGTTGGTAGATTTCCACTCAGGGGAACTTGCCAGATGATAATTTAAGATCAAGATTTTATAGATGTGTACACCACATCCTCTAAGTTACAGAGTCTGGGGTGAGCCGGTTGAAAAGAACATGAATTAACAGAGAATTGTTAAGGGATAATTAAACATGGTGGAGATGGAACAATCACGGGAGAGGATTTAATTGGTTTAATTGGGTTAAGAGGAATAGACCAGAGTGAAAGAATAACTCTTAATAGGAGGTCTGAAAATAGCCAAGGAAAGCATTAATTGCAGAAAACCTGTGACATCTGATTACTGTCGTGAAATAAAGATCACCCTTTTTATATCCTCATCTGTACAGAAAGAGGAGACTGGGAGAAAGAAAACTTCCCACATATGTATTTAAGAAAAGTGTGAGGGAGGTTTGAGATTTAAAAGAAACATGGTTCGTGTTACCCTGACATTAGAAGACAGGCAAATGTCCTATCCTTTTCGAGTTTCAGGAAGGGAGTATTTTGCCATTTGTTTAGAAATATGCTGTAACTTTATAAAGCATTGAGCCTTTTTGTCACATTTTTTCATCAGTTCTGTAGAACATGGGGAGTTGGTAGGATGGGAACGTGTAGCCTCAGGGTTGCAAATGCCTGCAGCCATTCCCTTTATCCCTGGACTTCTCCATGGGCTTTAAAGAGTACAGACTCCCTCCACATGCACAACATCTAATGGTAAATTCATCAACATTCACTTCTTCTGACAGATTCCCCTCCTCCATTAGTTTGAGGAATTTGAAATGGAAATTTGCATTGACCATGGTTTTCTATGTATTTGTGATGACCAGAAAGGCATGTTAGTGGTCGGCATTCCTTTATTTTCAAACTTGAGGCTTACAGTTCAAGTGGCTTTGATTCAGAAGAGGAAGGACCGTGTAGTCACTGGGATTCCTTTGGAGGTTCGAGGTTCCCTGATCTTGGTGATGGTCCCCCGACCCTATTCAAGTGGTGTAGATAGATGTTTAATTTCCTAGATGAGAGAAACCCCAGTGTTCCTATTAGTCCCATGTGTTCTGCACAATTCTGGCCTCTAATAAAGTCAAATCGAGGTGGTATCATGTTCCATTAAAAGTCACTGGGAAGAGATGCCCAGGAATACATCTGTTACCTGAGAAGGTATAGCAAAATCTCCAGGTGGACGTGTGTGCCTTTTATTCTCACAGTGCATGTGTTTGTCTGTTTCTGTTGCTTATAACAAAATACCTGAAACTGGGTAATTTGTAAAGAAACAATATTTATTGCTTACAGTTTCGGAGGCTGGGTCGTCAAAATCCAGGGAACACATCTGGTGACAGCCTTGCTGGTGGGTAGTGACTCTTTAAAGCAAAGCAAAGTGTCACATGGCAGATGGCAGAAGCAGAGACGGAGTTAACTACTCACTGCTTGTCCTTTTAAAGTCCTTGGAACCACACCCATGACCACCCTTAAACCATCAATATATTAGTCCATTTACTAGGGTGTGGTCCTCACAATCTAATCACTTCTTCAAGACCCCACCTTTCTATTGTCCTAATAGGATTTCCCAGCCTCTTCACAGTGTCACAGTGGGGACTAAGTTTTGGGGGGACATTCATCCCACAGCAGCGTACTTATGCTACGGGCAAATTTTCAATGGGAAGAAAAGAGCTAGAAAAGCCTTGTAGGAGATAATTGACCAAGTGACTTTTTATTTACCCAGACTCATCTAACTTGCCCACCGAAGAAAATTGTCTTACAACCTTTGCTGTACACACGAGGTCACGATAGTTAGAAATGCAAGTGGTGTCAATAGATTGACAATTTGTAAAGGATTCTTAACCATGCACACTCTGTGTGTGAGTGTGTGAAACAGACTGGTCAGTTTAGTAGATCATACACACCTTTTCTAAAAATAATATGTTTAAGTCACATGGGAAGACAAATAAGCTTAAAAGGAGTCCGGTTATATTGAAGTACTTATCGAGATATATTGAAAATGTGCATAGTGATACAGGTGCTTCTTTACTGTGTATGAAACAGCCAGATTTGGTTAAAAGTTTCATAATTACTGTGATTTCAAAGTAGCAATGAGCATAAACTGTATTTTGGGATATCTGTGGTAACAGTGTTATGTGTTACACCTACATGTGTAATGGAAGCAGATATTAAATTTCAGTTCAGGGTAGTAAACTACAATTTCTTTTGCCCTTTCCAGTTTATGGAACCCATGGATTGTATCTGAGGACACCTGGGTGGGATAGGCATTCCAGGACTCTGAGTAGAGAACCTCTGAGTTTGGAATTTTGTAAGGGAAAGGTTATTTATTTATTTATTTTATTCATATTTTCTTAAAAAAATAAACCTGCGTGTGTAGGTAAGCCTTTTGCCAGAGCTGTGACAGTAATTAGGTTCCAACATAGAGGATGGTGTGTGAGAATTCTTTTCTGTGTCAAAAAAAAGTAAGTAAAGAATCTAGCAGATTAGAATCTTCCTATCTTTTTGTTAAAGGGTTTGGAACTCTCAATAGTAGTGATTCTCCAAAGCTACTTACTGACATTTTTGGCTAAAATGCATGTCTTCCTAATGAATTTTTCCCTGTTATAATGTTGGTAACAGGTCAAAGGTAAATTTAGAAGGACATGCCTTTGATTCCTGGCATACATTCTGATTCTGACTCAACACTTCTAGTTCGTTCTTCCTTCCTTAAACCTATGCTTCCTTTCACTACTATTTTATTCCTTTCTATTTTTCATGCACATGCTCATGGAAGACAAAATAGTTTCTAAGAGAATCCTCTCTTGCCCTTATGCAGGATCTCGGAAGCCTTGGTCATTTGCTGTCTGATCTCAGTTAAGTTCTGACCCAAATTCACCAAAGCCTCTTTGGAGTATCTGACTCCTTGGGGAAGAGCCTGTTTTCATAAATTAATATTATCTCTCTGTGGCATGCATTTGGGAAATGAGTAGAGGAAAGTCTGAGGACAAATCTTGCTTTTCCTGAGAGCTCGTAGAGCATCGTGCTTGGGAAGTTAAAATGTGTGAGAAAAGAACTCTTTGGTAACCAGAGCCCCACAACTCATAAGCACCTCACCTTCTCACTTCAAGTGGCTCTACACCATCAGAAATGCACGGAGCACAGCCTGAGCTGTCAGAGTGAACATCACACTGAAAGAGTAACTTCTGAGACAAAGGGATTGCCACAGAAAACGAAGTAACCTTTGCAAATGGAATCTGTGCTGCCGAGAAAAAAAGAGGGCATTCCAGCTGGCATTATGCAAGATGGACCTGGTCTTTGGGTCATAAGCAGTGTCTTGGGACAAGTTCGGAAGACACTCTGCTTTTTGGATATTGCACAGTTCATTAGTACGGGCTGTGAGCAGCAGACACAAGCTCCTTATTAAAGATACAGAGACACATACTCATTTTTGTCACCCAAGGTGATTCTGGTTGCTGTCTCCTACTTGCAAGTAGGCAGTTGTTCTTATCCAAGTCAGCCTCCAACTATCCATGTGCTCGGCCATCTGCAGACGCACTACCAGCCAGGGTGGGGACCTACCAGGGCTAAGGCACTCCCTCCAGGTCAAACTGTGCTATGTATCGATGGACTGCTCTTTGCTCACTCAGTCTGGTAGTTTTTCTTTGCAGGAGCATTCCCTCAGCTTCCTCTTGGTCCTAAATGTTTCCTATAAGTGATCAAAATGAACTCTATGCACCCGATACAGCTGTAAGAAAGCCTTTTGTAGGGAATGGTTTTAAAAGTGCCCAGCCTCTGGAATCCTTATTTTTATATTAATTAATTGATTAATTAATTAATTTTGCAGAATCACAGGCAAATATATCCCAGAACTATTTCTGAACTGGTTTTTGTTTGTCTGTTTCTGGGTTTTTTTTTTAAAGGCTTAATTGACATTGACTGAAAGACCCTAACACTTTTCACTACCGTGTTAATGAGTGACAAGTCTCTCTCTGTACGATGAAATACCTGTAAGCAAAAATCTTAGGGACTAGATGGTGCAGCCCATGGGAAATTTTTGGTGAAAACATGAGCAGAGAGCTGGAAACAGAAGTTTTCCAAGGTGCCTACATGGTACCATGAGCTGCAGAGAATGTCCTGAAACCTAACCTGGCCAGTTTTTCTTCCTTGCACATCCAGGTTCCACCTCACGTCTTTCTTTGTCTCTTCTCTTCTTTTAAAATTTAATAACCTTTGCTGAAGACCTTCTCTGTTCCAAGTGCAAGCATTAATCCTCTGTGGTCTTTACTCTTAGATGCTCATAGTCTAGCAGTGAATGTAAACATTTAGGAAGTAATTACACCAGTGTAAATGCTCCTTCTGATATCATCTTTCCCACTCTATGATTTTTAGAGGTTTGTGTATTAGTCCGTTTCTGTTGCTTAGAACAGAATATCTCAAACTGGGTAATTTATAAAGAAATGAAATTTATTTCTTATGTTTTTAGAGGCTGAGAAGTCCAAGATCCAGGGAGTGCATCTGGGGGGGGGGGGCCTCTTCTGGGTGGAAACTCTCTGCAGGGTCCTGTGGCAACCAGGGTGTCACACTGTGAGTATGGGTTGAGCAAAAGACAGCTAACCTGCTCACTTATTCCTTATAAAGCCACCAGAACCATGCCCACTACTCCATGAATGGATCTCTCTATTCATGAGGGCATGGTCCTCACAATCTAATCACCTCTCAAAGGTCCCGCCTTTCAGTCACCATAATAGAGTTTCCAACTCTCTTAGCACTGTTAAAATGCAGATCAAGTTCCAATACCTGAACTTTTGGGGGACACATTTGACTCACAGCATTTTATGCACATTCTTGAATTGCAATGCTTAACTCATCTGTTATTACAGTTACAGAAGCCCTGTGGCCCAGCTCTCTCTACATGTCTAAAATTGTACGTGCATTTCTTCAGTAGTGTATCCAAAGGTCATCCTACAAACCCCTCCATCTCATGGAAGGAGTGGGTGGAAGGAAATGGGCCACATACCGGCTTTGTTGTAGCAAATGAAATGCAGGCTTCATCTCATTACGTGGAATGTGTACTACTTGAGGATGAAAATTTCACTGATGTACGTTATATTTATCAAGCTGGGCTTCACAGGGGAAGCATTTAGCAGTACCACAGTGAGTCATTATATTTAGCAAGCATTTTTTGGGGGGATACTTGTCCTAAATCTATGTATGTTTTATACACATACACATGCAGATGTGCATTTATATAGGGTATGTGAAGATATATGTACATACCCAAGTACACATGCATATTCCACACATATATAATGATGTCCATGAGGTGCATGCTGTCCCCACACCCATTTTACAGATATGAAAATGGAGCCATGGATGGTTTACACCCTTCTCTGTGTTCACCAGTGGAGTTAAAGTTAGAGTCAGGATTTGGATTGTGGCAGTCCATGTGCAGATGCTCAGTTTCCAACCATTGCCTTCTACTGTCTCCCAGATATTTAATGCATGGGTGAATAAGTGTTTTGGTGCCTGTCTGTGTGTATGGAAGATGACTGTCCTTCAGACTGCTAAAGCTTAAGACCGTCTGTCTGAAAACAGATAATAGGCATCACATATAACCCGTGATATTGATTATCTATAGCATCAAATACATTGGACAAGGTACTGTGGGGAATTACAGGGAATATAGAAGGAAAAGCTTCTGACCCTAAAGAGCTTAATATTTCAGTTGGTTAGTTTGAATATTTTATATATATATTCACACACATATATATGCACACACACATGCACAGTTACATGTATAACATAACTTTTAATATAACTATGTATAAAAATCTCTCTTAACTAACATGCAAAATATATATATGTGCCTTCAAACTAATTGCCAGTCTCTCTGTCTCTGTATATATTTCCAAACTAACAAACTAAAATATTAAGCGATGTAGTCCCATATATAACATAACATAACGTAACTTAACGTAACGTAACGTAACGTAACGTAACGTAACGTAACGTAACGTAACGTAACGTAACATAACGTAACGTAATATAGCATAACATAACATAACATAACATAACATAACATAACATAACAATATAATATAATATAATATAATAACGTAACGTAACGTAACGTAACGTAACGTAACGTAACATAACATAACGTAACGTAATATAGCATAACATAACATAACATAACATAACATAACATAACATAACATAACAATATAATATAATATAATATAATATAATATAATATAATATAATATAATATAACATAACATAACGTAACAACGTAATATAATATAATATGTGATTTTGGAGCTATGCAGATATATTTTGGACGTGAGTCAGGAGATATACATATATACACACATATATTAAAACTGATTTTATACATATAATTTCATAACATAACATAACATAACGTAACAACGTAATATAATATAATATGTGATTTTGGAGCTATGCAGATATATTTTGGAGGTGAGTCAGGAGATATACATATATACACACATATATTAAAACTGATTTTATACATATAATTTTGTGTTTGTGTGTATATGTATGTGTGTGTATCTATAGATAGATTTAATAAGTTCAAGTGCAAATTCTTATAAAATAACTTCACTTAGTTATATATAAGGAGAAGGGAGAGGATCATTTTTACCGAACAGTTAAATCAACATTGAGAGAAAGCCAGTGAATATTCACTTTGAATCTTTATGTAGAATTTAAGTAAGGGAAAATCTTGTGGCATTTTTATAGCCTGCTAATATAGGTTATGTGGCATTGAATATATATGTGTATGTGTGCATATATACATATATATTATTTAAAATATTTTACCATTTACTTGTACATATTTGTAGGGTACAGTGTGCTGTTTCCATACGTGAAGTTACTGCAGAATGATTCACTTAGGGTAGATAGCATTTAAGCAAATGGCTGTAAGACCACCTGAGTTCTATTTAAACCTCACTATTTTCTTCCATATTCATTATCTTTCTGAAGTTATGCCTTCTTACTTCAGCGGAAGACTTTCTGTTCCCCCAGGGCTTCTATATTTCATCTACAGTCTACATTGGAGATTCTAGTGTGAGGTTTCAGAGCATCTTTGTGCTGGAAGCAACTTAACAGGTCACTTCACACAAGTCCTCAATTTGCAGTCAAGGGAGCTGAAGCCCAGGGCACTAACAAATGTGCCAAAGATCACTTAGCTAATTACCGACCAAGGCAGTGGCAGGCTTAAGGTGGCCAGATATTGTCCTAGCTGTGGCTGTCAGGATGCTGGTGCTGGTTATATAATATGGGGGTGGACGGTCCATTCTCTTGCACTTGTAACATAATCTTAGAGAAAACATTTTATATTTTTCCGTTCAGTTTTAAAATGTACGATCTTTTGATAGCTCATGGGAAAAATAAAGCCCTTGAGTAAAACCTACGGAGACAAACATCTCTTGATCAAGGTTGCATTGGCAAATAATCATGGAAAGACGAGTCTAATCCACTTTTCCATGAACTTCATGAGCTACCCATGTGTATATGGATACCCATTTTAAAGAATAAAAATTAAACAGACACAGAGTACCCACTGACAGACTGAAAGAAAGACCATTACTGGGATTACTGAGATTACTTTGTATAATTGTGTGAGTGGCTTCCCTCTCTCCCACCTCTCAGAGGCAATTACTCTCCCAGAATTTGGTTTTAATAATGTGATACCTTGACTCCTTTTACATTTTAGTACAAACAGAGCTCTAAGCAATATACTGTTTAGTTTTACCATTATATAAGTCAAATCACACTCTCAGTCGTCTTCAGTGAATTGCCTTTTATTTTTGAGGTTTTTCCATTTTGATCCATGAATCTATGTTTTATTGATTTTTCACTGCTGTGCGGATCATTCTGTTTTAATATACCAACATTTATTTATCCGTTCTCCTATTTATGGACATGTGGGTTGTTGCAATACATATTTTGTTTTTCTATTATGACTAAGGCTGCAATGGACATTTCTGTGCATGCCTCTAATGCAAATATTTAAGAAACTTCTTAGGGGATAGAGGTATAGATGAGAGTACTTCAAAACGTTTGTGGAAAATTAGAATGAAAAGATAATACGAATCTTTCTGCGAAATTTTCGACGTAACTTCGTGTGTGTGTGTGTGTGTTTATCTGCACAACAGGTTTCTGTGTGTTCTACTTTCCTGTGCAGTACAAAACTGGTTTTCAATATAATTTCACAAATTCTCACCGGCATTGCAGGAAAGTTCTAGTTGCTCCATATGTTTGTTCAACACTTTGTATCACTGCCCTTTGGGATTTTTAAAAATCCTTTTGTAATTCCACCTGCATGTTTTTTTTTGTTTGTTTTTTGTTTTTTTTTTTTACCAATAATGAATGACGGTGAGTCTGTTGTCCTCTATGTTAAGCCTATCCATAGATGTGAGAACTTACTAGATGTACAAGGACACTTCAAAAAGTTCATGGAAAGATTAAAGTTATCTTTTAATTTCATTTTTCCACAAACTTTTTAAAGTAATCTCCTATATTCCTCGAGGAAGAGCCACCAAAAATGACTTTGAGGGTAGCCTGAATGCCTAGAAAAATATTAGTCTAGTTATTGAAGCGTGGAACTAAAGCGTGGAAGCAGTTTGAGAGGCTGGGAAATGAGATTTATAAGAGAACCACAAGATTCCTAAATGACAATGTTCTTGAAGATAGGGCAGATTGACCTTGAGTCTGTATGACTGAGTTTAATGAGAGAGATCAACACAAAGCCTCCAGATATTTGCAAAGTATTCTATTTAGATTTGGAAGTTATGTTGGGGAATTGTTTAATTAGACACAGAAAATCAAGAATTTAATGAGGTTTTACTAAATACCAATCTTTGCGTTAGCTTTAGATGTACACAAGATGAATAAGGAGAAAAAAATCCCACAGGTAAGAATACTTTCATGAAAACGTAAGCTCCTAGTGGGCAGGAACTGTCTTTTCCCCCATTATTGCCCCAAAATCTGGAATTGTCTGATCTTTGTGGAAGGCTTATTAATCTTTGCTAGGGTTTGAATATTTGTGTCTTACCAAAATTTGGATGTTGAAATCCTCACCCACAAGGTGATGTGTTAGAAGGTGGTCTCGTTGGTGGGTGATGAGGTCATGAGGGTGGAGCCTCTTGCATGGGATTAGTGCCCTCATAAAAGGGACCCCAGAGAGCTCCCTCACCTCCTTCCACAATGTGAGAACACAGCGAGAAGGTGTCATTTATGAACTAGGAAGCAGGTCCTCACTAGACACTGAACCTGCCGTACCTTGATCTTGGACTTCCAGCTTCCAGAGCTGTGAAAAATAAATTTCTGCTGTTCATAAGCTACCCAGTCTGTGGCATTTTTTTATAGCAGCTCAAATGGAGTAAGACAACCTATGACTACATTTTGGTGTTGTATTTCTCTGTTCGGTAGAGAGTATTGTTGTCCACAGAGTTTGCTCTAGAAAGATCTATAGAAATGATGAGAGAGAGATTGGAATTAATGCTTTGAGCTGCCCTATGCTATAAAACCACCTGACAAAAGGACATTTGAAGTCTTCATTTTACTCTCCAATTACTTAGTTTACAGCTAACGTCATGGTTCAAAACGGTGGACTTTTTTATGGGGTCAGGTTCTTCCTGTAGGTAACCTCAAAGTAGAGCTCTGGGTTTCAGAACAAAAGATAAACCACATCTCACTCAGGTACCTTACAATTTTGGTGTCCCCACCAGAGCAAAAGAAAAAGAAAAACTGGAGATGTCTGCAGGTGGCACACAGCTTTGGGCATCGCTGTTGTAGGCTTTCTTAGCAAACGGTACAGAAGGTTTGCTATATGAGCTCGGTGCTTCAGGCCAGGAGCAGAGTCTGTAGCTCTTGTTTCCCCAATGCTCCAGAATGAATGCGAGATGGAAGTAGATCTCCCGAGTGCATTCTGATGTCAGCATCCTCTATGTGGCTGGTCATAGCACACAGGAAATGTGCTTTCTTCTCATTTACCCTCTTATTATTTTTACCTTTTTAATGCATCCACAAAGCCCTCAATTTTCTAATGCATTCCATGACCTTCAAAAGTTAGTGCATCCTGATGTCAGCATCCTCTATGTGGCTGGTCATAGCACACAGGAAATGTGCTTTCTTCTCATTTACCCTCTTATTATTTCTACCTTTTTAATGCATCCACAAAGCCCTCAATTTTCTAATGCATTCCATGACCTTCAAAAGNGAGTGCATTCTGATGTCAGCATCCTCTATGTGGCTGGTCATAGCACACAGGAAATGTGCTTTCTTCTCATTTACCCTCTTATTATTTTTACCTTTTTAATGCATCCACAAAGCCCTCAATTTTCTAATGCATTCCATGACCTTCAAAAGTCCACACCCAGAACATGTGATTGTATTGATTATTAAGCCCAAATACCAAAATGCATTTAGTCAGGGCTCATCTTAGTTAAATTTATATCTTATGACTGAACCAATCTCAATTTGAGTGATGTGTATTTGGGGGAGAAATTTATCACAATTTATAGTTTGAATATTTTATCTTCTTATAGGCCTGAACAGTTTGAGCTTAGTCTTATTTACAACCTCAGACAGAATAACTGCCCTGCAGAGAATCATTTTCAATACCCAATAAGGTTATGAATCAAGTCAAAATAGTATTCTGAGATATTCCTATTTCATGCAATCTCTGCAGAGAAAACACTATACAGTCCTTCACTATCAAATTGCATAATAGTCAGTGAAGTTGTGCTTTTGCTATTTGCATTAAGATGGTTTCATCATTACAGTTTTTAGAATTTATTTTGCAGTATCCCCTTCTTCTTTTGAGAAAAGTTAAAAATTTATCTATCGCCTGTCTATCTCCTATCTACCAATCTATCAATCTTCCTGTGAATAACAACATTTAACCCCTTCTTAGTCTGTGAAACTCACATGGGAGATCTTTTATTTTTTTGCCACCAAGCATATAGGCTGATTAAATTTGAAGGGATTCTTTAATAATGATGATGCACATTTAATAGATTTATCTTCAAAATCAGCATCTCAGGTAATGCTAAAAATTTAAAGTTGCCAGAGTTTCGAATGTCTCAGACACACACACACACACACACACACACACACACCTGCACTGATTATAATTTTTAAATGTGTAAATGTGCCCACAGAGACTTACATGGCCACTATAATACCATACTTGATGGCTTAGACCAGTGGTTCTCACCTGGGGATCATTTTGTCCCCCGGGATTATTTAGCAGTATCTAGAGAAAAAATTAAATTGTTAAAACTAGGTGGGCACTAGTGCTTCAAAGTCAGGAATGCTGTAAAGCACCTTGCAATGTGCAGGGAGAACCCCCATGAGGAAGACTTAGAGGATTCAAAATTTCAATTGTGCTGTGATTGAGAAACCCTGGGCTTTACATTATATTATTTTTGTGCAAATTAGCTAAATTTACAAAGATGAAGACATGGGGGAAAAAATATGATAGTCCTCAACTTGTGAATATTATGAATGCCTAAACTAGACCTCACACATGTGCAGATACCCCAGGCTCATCCTCTTAACAGTGGCTGGTTCATGATTTCTCACTGGCTCTCTGAACCTTGTGGGGATGTGGACTTAGACGGAGGAGGGATTTGATTCTACCACTCCAAGCATGAAGTCGACGTGTGACCCAGCTCGATAAGTCTTAATCAATATTTGACTTGATAATCCCATCCACGCTGAGTTCGAGAATTTACAGGGTGAGCCAACATTCCTCATGGAACTGACTTCACAAGTCATGGGAGAAATCTACCAATGGAGTTCTACATGTATTGAGCTCTGTGTTCCAGAGAGTAGACTATCTCATGTCATCCCACACATCTGTAAATTTACCTATAGAGTGAAACCCAAAGAAACTAAATGACTTGCTCTGAGCTTGCTCAGCACTAACAACGAGCATGCACATTGTCCTCTTCTACCCAAAAATCTTCTGGACAGGTCAGTGTTTATTTTATAATTGAAACATATTGATTACATGTATTTGTGGGGTACAGAGCTCAATTTCAATACACATATACAACGTGTGATGATCGAAACTTTATCATTTCTTTGTGATGTGGACATTTGATCTCCTCTCTTCTAGCCATTTGATAGCATGCAGTAAATTTGTGTTAATTATCAAAATACCAGTGGGCTGTATTTGTTGAGTGGGTATTTTCTGTGCTGTGTGTCCTTCCTCCACTGTACAGCTCCATGAAGTGGGTGACATTATTGCACCATTGTACCTAATGTTCAAAGAGTTTGACTCAGTTCCCTAAGCTCACACAGATAGCATTCCAGGACCCAGGTGTGTCAGAATTAAAAATTAATAGTGTCTGCTATTTCCATGAAGAAGGCTCTGGAAGTAAGTGCCAACACTAGTTAAAAAGCAGAAGGGCTTTCATGAAAACGGAAGCATGCAAACATATCACCTCTTTGCTGCTCCTGTCTTGTCTCTTAACTATTCAGAAATTGGATCACTGCATGGCAGACATCCAAATGTTTTCTACTGTAGAATTCAAAGATAGAAAAAGCACAAAAATCATTTCATGCAATGCTATTTTTCATGTTCAATGTTACAGTTCAGATGTTTAGTGCATTTTCATTCACTCTGATTAACTTCACCCAGAATGTCATGTACTATGGAATTTACCCCAATGAAATCACTGCTCCATGATAGATCCAGCTCTGATATATATATATATATATATATATATTAAAAGCTGTGTAACATATTTTGCTCAACTCTTCACTTGCATGAAATGGACAGTCATATTCTAGTGCATAAATGCTCTGAATAACCTACAAAGTCCTTATCAACACATTTGTCTATTTTTGAGTTGAAGAACACCATATTTTAAGCTATACTTGCAAAACTAATAAAATGTTTTCCATCCTGATAGGAAAATTTACCATACTGTTCACCAGTGCAAAGCATCCTTTACTGTCATATGAGGAATGGTTTATCTAGGGACAGTCATATCATCCATGTCAAGACAAATCGAGGTGGGAGTGCTGCAAAAGTTGACCCCTCCTAGGCTCAGTAGGAAGGTACCTCAACTATACTATTGTCAGCTTTTTAAATAGGTTGCAGATGAAGAGTTGACCCTCCAAGGCATGCAGTGGCTTACTCAAAAACCAGGATAAATGCATCTACACTCTCAAGCGCTACAGTAGGCATTTGAAATGCATCCTGTTTAGTTTTTGACAAGGAAGCTGAGACACCAGAGTGATGAAGTACGTAGTGTAAACATATATGCAACTGAGTAGACCAATGAGGATTTGTGTCCAAAGCCTACACTCTTTCCATTAAATGACACTCCCTTGTGGCCCCCCCAAAATATCCACATGTCATGAAGCCAGATGGGCTGGGATGCACACTTCCATGTCCTCATCCTGAAGAAAATTTTAGAGTTCCATGCATATCCCCTTAGGGAA
>NW_007728514.1:89375-90841 GCF_000696425.1 Galeopterus variegatus | reverse complement strand
TTGAGAAATAGTGTTTTGGGAGTTCGTATCCATTGATCAAAAGGTCTTGTAAACAATACCGAAATTGGGATGTTGCATTACCATCATCTGTGGAACCTGTAAAACTTTGGGGGATTTGTTTGTTCATGCAACAGAGCCTTGTTTAGTGTTGTGTGAATGCCGGGCATTGTTCCAGGTAAGGAGGTGTAGGGCAACAGTTAAGACAAGCTTTGCTCTTGTTCAGGTCTACTACTAGACAAATTCTCCAGTGAGGAAGCATTTCATACAGGGATGCTGTAGATTGCACAGAGCAGACAGCAAACGTTATACAGGTGGTAGTTGGGTTGGCTACATTATCCTTGTTTGATTTTTTTCCCCCCCATTAGGCTGCCTTGGAGTTTTCATAAGGAACCGCTGCTGTTGGAGGTGCTGGATGGTCCCTTCATCTTTGAAGCATTACACTTGCTGGAATCCATTTCCAGGATCAAGAGTCAGCTGCCCTCTTGCAATGGGCTGCCGAGAAAACCACTGTGCTTTTTTTTAACGTTGGGCTCTGTCTATGACCAGTCTGAGAGGCTACCTAGCACGTTGCCTCTCCTGGGTCTTTTGCTGCCTGGAAAGCCCTCTCTGTCCCCAGGCTCGCTTCACAATTTTGTCTCGTCGGAGTCATATCCCCTGGACACCTGCGGATGTGGATGTGAACCATGTCTAGGCCCAAGGGACTGTTATGGCTCCCGTTGTTTTTCACCCCGGTCTGCGTCATGTTAAACTCCAATGTCCTCCTGTGGATAACCGCCCTGGCCATCAAGTTCACGCTCATTGACAGCCAAGCTCAGTATCCAGTTGTCAACACCAATTATGGCAAAATCCGGGGCCTAAGAACACCATTGCCCAATGAAATTTTGGGTCCAGTGGAGCAATACTTAGGGGTCCCCTATGCATCACCTCCCACTGGGGAGAGGCGGTTTCAGCCCCCAGAACCTCCTTCCTCATGGACTGGGGTTCGAAATGCCACTCAGTTTGCAGCGGTGTGTCCCCAGCACCTGGACGAGAGGTCTTTATTGCACGATATGCTGCCCATCTGGTTTACCGCCAATTTGGATACTTTGATGACCTATGTTCAAGATCAGAATGAAGACTGCCTTTACTTAAACATCTATGTGCCCACAGAAGATGGTAAGTACTTTATCTAAACAGAAAAACAACACCAATCTGACGTCACGAGAGAGGTTTGCCAGGAAGGGTTTGTGATGTTCTGTGTATATTTTCTATAATGCATTTATTATTTTTTTTCACATTCCTAATGCACGTTACTGTAGCAACTTATCATGTGTTCCATTTATATTTACTGAGCGCCTAGTGGATTGACAATACTATAACTAATGACTTTAGTTATTTTCATATATTGCTTTCTTCACATGGTTAAAGTGTTTATTTGCAGATGATAATCGATATGAGCATACAGTGTTATTTGTTATACCTTAATC
>NW_007728514.1:80216-89210 GCF_000696425.1 Galeopterus variegatus | reverse complement strand
AGTGTTTATTTGCAGATGATAATCGATATGAGCATACAGTGTTATTTGTTATACCTTAATCGTCTGTAAAGGAATGAATATACAGAAAATAATAGAATTAAGTACGTCATAATGCTCATTTGCAAACTAAAAAAAACTAAGGAATGCTTTCTTCCACCTTAATGACTTAAGATGTTAGCAGTTTTGTTTTTGTCTTGAAAGAAAAATATTGTCTTTCATGCATGTGTAAGAGATAGTTGATAAAATGGTTGGATCTCATTGTTTAGAATCAGTTATGTTAACATAAATTTGGACCTTGTTTTTTTCCAGTATTTACTGCAATCAAATGGCAAATGTATATAGTCACAGAATAATAAGCTTACTTTTGAAAATGGCACTTTTCTGTAAAATAAGTGGATAATTTGTAAAAACAATAATGTTCAATATGAACTTCATCTAATGGTAGTAAAATTTGGATATCTCCATGCCTGTGTAGATTTCAAATTAAAAATTTCTAGGAAGGCTGACCAGACTAAACTTATGCCACAATGACATTTCATTTCTCAGTTAGCATTCGCATATGCCAGTTAGACAAGGACAGGGGACAACAGAGAATGACACCTTACTGGAACTAAAAGAGATAACTTATGGGAACCATAGACATATCTGTCATAGAAACTCAGTGAATTCTTTGTATTTTTTATGGAGAATTTTCTCTCTCTCTCTCTCTTTAACATTAATCCCTGGAAAATGTTTTCCAGTCAGATTTGTCTGAGAATCTGAAACAAACGGTTACATTATTTCAGTGATGTCCAAAATTCTATTGCATCTTCCATACTGTTCTTTCTCCATGTAAATGCTGAAAAGATAACCAGAGCAGAGTGTCACGAAAAATCAGACCAGGGTTGGGTGTCATTGATATTACAAAGAACAACCCACAGAGAGAAATAAAAGGATTGTGCCTCATTTCATTAGTGGTTTCTCGCACGTCACCCTTGTGGGTATGGTGACGGAACACACCTTATAATTACCTTGTAAAGTCAAGGTCTGAGAGTGATTCCAGCAGCTACCTGGGTCATGGTCTTTCTCATAATGAGCTATTCGAACTAAAAGGAAGGAAAGACAGAATGTGGGAAGGAACCCCAAACTGGACAAAGGATTAAAATTGCTTCCATTTGACATGCTAGTGTCTACGAGCTAGTGATTTTGGAAAACTAACCTTGGGGACAATTAACGTGCTTCAGGTAGAATGCCTCTTTCGATTGCATGTTGGACTAAATTAGACCACCCGTAAAGAAAAATCAGTAGCCTCCCTGATCACAGAACCATGAATGGGCAATTGTGTGCATTGAGACCACAAACAATTTGGCCATTTCATTGTGATTTTGTATTTAATTGTAATTTGGGAATATAAACGTGGGAAAAATGGTACCAAATGAAACTGCAATCTAAACTTAATCATAAGCCCTATTCCACGTGTTCAGCTCCTTAGGCTTTTCAAAGCTATAGACACATATTATATTGTCAAGGGAATCAGAAATCTAAGAGAGGCTGAAAATGTAGGATCGATCTCCCCGCAATATGTTAATATTGGAATTTTGCTGCTGTGAGTTCAAAGCTATGTGCCTGCACGCTTGCACAAACAACAAATCACAGCCTATTGTGTCTGGAGTTTCTCAGTTTTTTTTTTTCTTTGTTCGTTTTCTTAATTATATCAACTTGAGCATTAATGCAGAGGTTTAGATAATTACTGGTTGTTCACTAAATGACTGAAATCTACACCCACAGCAACACATTTAAATCATGGTGTCATGCTGATTCTCCCAAAGGCCTTCTATCAGGCAGTGTCTTAATTCATATCAATGCATTTATTCAACAGTATAGATACCAAAATTGGAATTCAGAATCCCACTTTGATGTTCCATTTTTATTTTCAGATGTATGTCTCTGCCTTGATCAGATTGGCTCAAATTTCTACGTTTCCACTTCCATAGAATGTGGAGATGTATTAAAAAATACAAAAATAAACTTTATTCCAGATATGTACTTATCCTTAAAATTAAAAATAACTCACATGAGGAAAATTGTTAGACATTTTTTGTGGTATAATAGTTTGATGGAACATAATTGTTTTCTACAGAAAACAGAATAATTTTATAATTCCCTCTAAGATAAATCAGGTGTTGCTAAATGTGAGTCTTTTAGTATAAATTGACATTATGATCTACTAAGCTTAGGCTTGTTTCTTTGTCGGTTATTTCTACCTTACAGGTTTTACGAAATTACCGAAATTTTCATAGATTATTAATTTCTCTTTGCTGTACAGATGACAGACTGATTAATTAACATAAATTGCATATTTAACCCTTTGATAGATTCCCAATTTTTCAATGCTGTGACTTAAGTAAACATGTCATGATTATTGATGGAGGACCTATTAAATGCAAGTCTGAAGCTTTATGATGAAATATAGATAGATGAAACAGAAAATGATCTACAGGAATTTGCACAATGAATAAACGTAGAGGTAGGAAACCAGAAGCATCCATCAGAGCAAAGAAAACTCTGAGCAAGTTCAGGGACAAACTATCTTCAGGAGAACTTAAGGGAAGGTTTAAATGGCTGGGCCATGCCCCATAGGATATGTAGGAGATGGAGGGAATTTATCAGAAGGTGATCGGATAAATGGAAAATGTGAACGTAGTAGTCTTTGTGCATTAGCCAGCTTGGTGCTTGTGGTTACTCTTGTAACTGCTTGGGTGTAGGTGTGGAATGAGGATCTTCAGTACTGGGCTGTTACTCTAGAGTGTCAGGTCATGAAAGTTCTGGAATCCTCAGTAGCTGCTGACACTAAAGCTTTCCACTGTAGACAAACTCCCTAAAATGAAAGGGTTCCAGCAGGACACTAGGTAAGAAGGTTGAAAACCAAATGGCCCTCCATTTCCTCATGATTATGCAATAGAATTTATTCTCTTTCCTTGTAGACAGCACTAGACCTAATTCAAGATGCAAATAATTTATAGCATGGCTTCCATCATATAAAGCACCACACCCTTTCTGAAAGCCTTACAAGCATTTCCAGCCTTCTATGTCACTTAGGACTTGTTTGTTTCCAAATGTTAAAAAGCTACCTAGCCTCAATCTGGCTTAGAGGAGAAAAATGTTAATTTATTAGAGCATTACTGGGATATTAAAATTTATTGCAAATGGGGAGAAACCAGATTAGGGGGATAGTAATGGTGCAGCCAGACTTTAAAGACAACTGGAACCAAGAACTCAAAGGGCATCACAAATCTTTATGACTGATTCTTTGCTTCTCTCTGGAAATGGGCTTCCTCCACATAGTGGGTTAAGATGATCATTTGCAGTTGCTGGAAGTTATGTCCTGAAATTCTCAGCACCGCCAGTGAGGGACAATGTTTCTTAATTCCACATTGAAAAGCCCAAGGATGAATTCTGATTGGCTCAGTCAACTCAGGAGCCTACAACCTGGGACAGACTAAAAGTAGATAAAACTTCACTGATGCCTGGTATACCAGATGATTGGAACACGGGTGAAGGACCATTCTCACGAGAGAATATGGGTAATGAACAGACAAACTTCACTCCCCACTGCCAAAAATATTTTCAAGCACCTATTATGTGCCAGGCATGCTTTAGATGCTGGGATTTCAGCAGATATACAAATTGCTAATTTTGATAAACAGGCACTTGCTGTAGGCAGAATATGGTCCCCAAAAGATGCATAAATCCTAATCCCTAAAACCTGGGAATATGTTACTTTACCTGGCACCTGATTTTTTCAACATTATGACTTAAGCAATGACTCCAAATGGCAAAGGGGAAATAAGATTGCAGGTGAAAATATGTGTGCTACTCAGCCGACCTTCAAACAGGGAGACTATGTCCTAGATTACCTGGGTGAGCCCACTGTGATAACAAAGACCCTCATGTGCAGAAACAGAAGGCAGAAAAGGAGACACCAGCCAGAGTGGAGCCATGGGAGAAAGATACACCTGGCAACTGCTGGCTCTGAGGATGAGAGAGAGCCATGAGCAAGAAATTCAGGCAGCCTCTGGAAGCTGGAGAAGACAAGGAATTGATCTCCCGAGAGCTCCCAGAGAACCACAGCCCAGCTGACACCTTGATTTTAGCCCCATGGCACTGTGACCTTCAGAACTGTAGAATAACAAATATGTGCTGTTTGATGCCACTTAGTTTCTTGTGGTTTGTAACACCCACGACAGAAAACTAAGAGTTTTTACCACCCTTTAATACTATTTGAAATTCATAATAAAAGTATATACTCTTACTGAAAAGAAGTCAATTGCAGAATTGTTTTGTTTTGAGCCTTCTGATCCCCAACCTATTTTGTGATTCTCATACAGCTGCTTCCCTTTCTACCTTAAGAATTCCAAATTAAAAAAAAAAATACTCTTTCCTTCTTAACACTAGGCACTTAAAACTTGCTGCTTAGTTTTCCTTTGTGCTCAGATGTTTTGCACATTTAAGGATCAAATTCTAGAGGGGAGATATCCAACCTTGCGTTCACCATGTTAATTCAGCCTCACACTGAATCGTACTGAAGGTCATATTCAAAACAACACTGATTTGACACAGGAAATTAATGGAGCCATTCAAATTTTCCCAGGCATCTAAAACAGATTTGCAGAGTAGATGGCATTAAATGGCATTTAGCAAAATATCCATACTGTTCTGTTTCCTCATATGTCTCTACAGAATCTCTCAGATGACAGCTGCACCTCTAAATGTCTTATTTTCCTGCATACAACCACTGTTAACACAATCCTTCAGCTCTCCTCTCCTCCACAGACCTTAAGCTGCAGTCTGCTCTGTGCAAAGTGATTCTCTGCCCTTTTTAATGTAAATCTTGCTTATTCCTTCAATTTGGCTTGGAGGAATCACCAAACCATGTTTGTTGGAATGTTTCTCTTACCACTTGAGTAATTATGGGCAAGTTATTTTGCACGTAGGTGTCTGTCTCAGTTTCCTTGTGTGTAAAACAGAGGTGCATTGGGAGGTTTAAGGAGCTAATCCACGTAAAATGCTTTGCCTAGTAACCAGCAAATATAAGCACTCTGTAATCAGATGGTAGTGGAACATTATTAACATAGAAAAGAGAACCGGAAAATTTCTGCTAAATTGCTTGTTCATATTGGTTCTAATATGTGTATTAGTACATTTCATAATAAATGTTAGTTGACTATAACCTAATTGTTTACAGCAGTGGTGGAGGAGTAAGCTTAAGAAATGAGATCAAGGGTCTGTCATTTCTGGCAATTTCTAGGACGGCTTTATCAAAAGAAAATTTAGAGGAAGAAGCATTTTAAATAAGAGTAACATGCTACTTTTCAGCTTTACTCTTGATATTAGTCATTTTGAGGCCGAGTTGTCAAACACAGTTCTAAAGTCATATGTGACTTAAAAAAATTAACCATTAAGAAAGGATTAAAATTTGTTTCTTGGAAGTGACTTACATCAAAAGGTAATAACAGTACTCCTTCTGTGTGCATGAAATTAAGGAGAATTTAATTCTATTTCTCTTTTTGTCTAGACACTGAATTTTACAATTGTATGCGTAAAGTGGCAAACCTAGGTAAAAACAAACAAACAAACCCTAAAACTTAGTCATGTTAACATAGTGAGACAGATGTTTTAATGAATCAGTACCGGTATGCAACTATGTTAAATTTTTCCAGTGTTCATCTGTTAGTGGAGTGTTTGACATTGTGTAGATGTAGTTTATGAGTAATGATAATTATGAAAGATTATTAACTAAAGATCTCCCTGACACAGATTAATTGAAAAGCATTTAGTATGTTGTGAGCACAGTTAAACTGGAGTGGATTTCTGATAACATGTGTCTCTCTCCCAGCTTAGAAAGCTTTCAGTGATTTGGACATAGAATAATTATCTTATTGAGCATTTAGTAATTACATATGTTTAGAGTAATACTATTTGGTTATAATGAATTATTCCTGTTTGAATCATTAACGACAATCACTCCCTAAAGAAGAGAATTTTCACTTACATTTGTAATTTTCCATCACATGAATTTTAATTCCACTCAATTTGCAATTTAGAATTTTTTCCATAATTAGAATGAATCCAAATTACCTAGAATGTATTAAAAAAAACAATTTTGTTATACAGTGCATAGCATAAAAAATATCTTTTAAAAAACTGTCAAAGATAGAAACTTTAAATGCTACTTGTCTACTAGAATAATTGGCTATTTTCGACAATGAGCTCATTATTTACTTGTGCAGTGTCTTGACTCTTAGGACATGTTATAGTTTTATTTGCTGTCAAATGACACTGCTGATTTGGACACTGTCATTTATTTCCTATATTATCTTAACCAAACCATTCAATGTTTTTAATACTTATTGTCCTCACCTATTAAAAATAACAGTAATATTATTATACATCCTCTGAATATTTTTTAGGATTATAGTGATTTGGAGGTAAGCTAATACATAAGAAATAACTATAAAATAGAAAAGATCAGTACGTTCTTATGACTTTAATTTAATGTTAATTATCTTATTACATTATCTTTCACTGGAAGATTGAGTTCTTTGCCTGAATTAGGGACTGGAAGCCACAGGTGGAAGTAGAGCATTCCTACTCTGTTTCTTGGTTCCTCTAAACCAGACTGTTTTGTACAAATTAGTTTAGCATCCTCTCTTTTATGTGTAAGAATTCCTTTTCTTGGAGCAGAAATAGCCAAATTGCAAATGAAAAGCAAACAGAAGTTGATAACCTCTGAGGACCAGATTTGAGGACCACAGAGAATTGGCAAGATGCAAAACAGCAGTTCACCATAAATAAATCAGACCTGCAAATCACACAGTGATCTTCAAGGCAAAGGAACTGGAGAGAAACCTAAGGAAGAGCAGCAGATTCATGAACGAACTGCTGTTAAAACAAAGATAAGACAGTGTCTTTTCCGTCTTACTATTTCAATCTAATATTCTATACTGAGGTTTAGAGAAGCATGTCTAGGTCTCTACAAATTAGAAAGTGGTGGTAGATTAAAAATAAATAAGGAAAAACATTCTCTGTTAGATTTCACATATCTGACGACTTTTGGTGGCAAAGGTGGGCATTGCTATGTGGTCTGGCATGTGTGTATGTATGTGTGTGCATGTGTTGGAGTTTTGGGGGAAAAGCCAAGTTATAAAACACGTAAACTACTCTCAAGTCCCTGCCTGCTGAACCCCCAGGCATCCTGAAGTCTTCTTTGAGCAGGGAATCCTTCTGGTGTCCTGCAGATGTTACTGTGTGCACAGTCCCCAAGTTTTCCCTGGGGAGAGTTCCAGCTCCCATAAGGAAGGAAGAATTCAAGAGGTATTGACTGATCTTAAGCAAAGAAGCTTTTGTGGTGGGTTTCAGCAAGAAGTCAAAATTGTATGTTCATAAACATTCGTTTTTGTCTTCTTTAAAATTGATGCCTTTAGCTACAATCTGCCCCGTTCCCTCTCTTTTACAACATAATCAACAATTCCATTGACAAGTGAACATCTGATGTTCACCTCACATCCCATCTGCCTGTAAGATATCAACTTGAGCACCGCTGAAGCCAATTAATCAATTCCTCTCCTAATCCTCACTCAGACTGTTTCTATGATTTTCTCTCTTTCCACTTATTCTCTTTAGCATCATTTTAGATGACTTGTTTAAAAAGTATTGATAAAGAAATCGCTGCTTGCATTTACCACAGTAAAGTCACGGGATGAGTTCAAGTAGAGATGTAAAGAAATCTATGTCCTCTACTGGGATAATTAATGAGACCCAATGACCAGTGACCCCAAGGTTTTTAAAGGGCTTAGTGGGCACAAAGTATTCAGGGGCTGCTTAAGGGTTTTTTTTTTTTTCGTGGGGGGGGGGAGCAGGAAGGGAATCTGAAAGTTGATGTTTTCCATGGAGGATCCTAGATGGAAGAGTTTTCAGCCAATCTTGAGGTGAACTTACAAGCATGTATACACAAATATGACTTTGCAATGATGGACTACTTTCTATATTCTTTAAAACTAAGCTATTGCTTCTTTAGATGCACCAATACATAAAAAGTGGAAAATGGGGGAGGAGGGAGAGATAAAACCGTGCTAGAACTATAGGAGGGTGCGTTGATAGTATAATTTAACATGCAAAGTACTCACTTGGGTATTTTTTGCATTGTTACATTTTGACATGGGAAGATTTATAAATGGAATTGCATCTGGAAGAATTCTAGTGCATATTCTTTTTTTCTCAGCAGGGCATGCAGTATGGTTAAATCAAAGAACATAAAGTTTCCTTCTTACCTAATTCAAATGTACTTTTTATTACCTGAAATTTAAATCATTAATCCAAAAGATTTCAGGATTCCCCCAATTTTTTATCTAGTAAAATTCTTTCTTAACTCTGTATTTGCAGTGTATTAATCCAGATAACCAATATAAAATCAAGTTATAATATTAATTTTGCATGTTTTAAAAAATTGTTTAAATTGAAAAATAAAGAAGTAAACCTTAGAGGGAAAACTGTGTTTCCTAAGGATATTAAAATTTTGAAAAATACATAAACTTAGATTAGTTATTCCATTTTGAGCTAAAATCAGATAGTAATGAGATTATACCATAACACTCATTTAACAAGGATGTCTGCATTTCATACTTTTCTTTTTTTAAATTTTGGTGTGCTGAATATCATATCAGAAATTTACCTGGGAGTAAATTGTGGAATCAACTAGAGCTTCAATCACATTATTATATAACCTTCTAAGTGGAAGGAGCTTTAGTGGTCATTTCATCCAAACTCTTTCATAAGACTGTATTTCTCTGCTCATCAACCCTTTGACACTCTAAGCAGAGATAAAACCTCCTTCCCTGACTTCCCAGAGGTCAATTTAATCATTATTTAATGAGTCTGTACTCCCCAGTTGAGTATAAACCCTTTGAAGGCCTGGAGCACTTTGAGATAAGTGAATGAATCATCTACTTAAATGCA
>NW_007728514.1:77830-79371 GCF_000696425.1 Galeopterus variegatus | reverse complement strand
TAAACCCTTTGAAGGCCTGGAGCACTTTGAGATAAGTGAATGAATCATCTACTTAAATGCATGGAACAAATTAATGGACCAGTAGCACCTGGACATGCAGATTTTTCTGAACCTGGCCATAAATGATGTTTGCAGCTTTGTAAGGGAGGTCACTCCATTGTTAGACAGGGATGGCCACCTTTACCTGTGCAATCCCTACCAACAGAGCTGAAGCAATTCTGAATGTTTTCTTTCTTTCCCGCTTTGAAAATCATGGAAGACAAGATATATTCCTTCTTAGTAGTGTTTGCAAGCATCCTCAGTAAAGCCTTACTTTCCTCCTGCAAGTGGCTTTGAGACTCTGTTGTCCTCCTTGCTAGCTTATTTTGGAGAGGCTGTAAAAGGTTTATCTTATTCTTACATGGAGGTCTTGGAACCACATAATTACTCCTGTTGTCGGCTGATGGGCATATATTTGTTTTCATTCATTATGTTATGTGTTATGAGTATATCCAGAGTTTATGTTAGATTAAAATCTTGGCTTGTATATTTTGAGCCAAGGCCATGTGTTTTTATATATGTATATATTTTTTAAAGTAATATATTTTACAAGGTGATTTAGAAAATAAAATAAAATGGGATACCTCTGCTTCCTATGATAAACTGTTCAGCACACACTAACACAAAGCCCTTTGCTGCTGTAGCTCAGATTTCACCACCAGATGCTTAATGCATGACAGTTACCAGTAGCAGCCAGGCCAGAGCCTGTTTGCTCCGTGTTTCCCCAAAATGCCAAGTCCCTGAGGTGTTCCAAGGAAAAACAGCATAAAAAGGTGATAGAATGGCTAACAAACTAATTGGTTTGTAGTTTTGAGAAAGCCTTAGGTTACCTGTTTTTAAATGCAGCAGAGTATCACTTGATTGAATACAGATGTAATCATTGCCAAGAAGTTAATTCATGTTCACAGGTTGGAAAAGAGTTAAGTTATTCTCAGAGAAAGCTTTTCCTAGACTTAGGGGAAGATATGCTTTTTCTGGCATTTTATTCAACTTAAGGATTTGCAGTTATTAAGCATTATTATCATCATCATCACCATCACCATTATTTAAATTTGATTAGCTATGAGTAGGTATTATAAGGTCCTAGCCTGAGAAGAAACAATTTCAATTTCTATGAGATTTGAAATTGTTATTGTAAGTCTGCATAACATCAGTTTGAATCTCTGTTTTAAAAACTTTTACTGGTCATGTCATAGGTAATAATCTTTCAAACTTTTCTCTTGTCATGGGTTTTGAGTGGACCTGTGTTATGGACTGAATTTTGTCTCCCCCAAAAAACATATATCAAATTCTTAACATCCCAGTCCCCAAAGATGTCACCTTATTTGGAAATAGGGGCTTTGCTGATCTAATCAAGATAAGATGAGGTCATACTGTATTAAGGAAGATCCTAAATCCAGTATGATCAGTGTCTTCTAAAAAGAGACATGGAGACAAGGACAGACAGAGATATACAAGGCAAAGACCATGTGAAGATGGAAGCAGAGATTGGACTGATACAT
>NW_007728514.1:75447-77205 GCF_000696425.1 Galeopterus variegatus | reverse complement strand
TTGGACTGATACATCTACAAGCTAAGAAACAGCAAAGATTGCTGGAAACCACCAGAAACTAACAGCTAAGACAGAGGCATCAGTAGATTCTCTCTTAGAGCTTCCAGAAGGAACCACCCTTCAGATGCCTTAGTTTTCCCTCCCTCAGAACAGTGAGACAATAAATTCCTGTTGTTTTAAGACACCCAGTTTGTGGTAATTAGTATAACAGCTCTAGGAAACAAATCCATCCTGGATTATGTATTTCCACCCGCACATTCTGCCTAAACCAGAAGCCAGAATAATTGTGGTGTGCTTCCCTGGTTCCTACAATCATCTGGCAGTACCCCCAGCTCTCTCTTTGGGGAAGTTCTCTTGACATCATTTTGTCTCCAAGCAAAATGTCTCTACCTGTCTTCCCACCAGAGAAATAGGTCTTCCCTTCCAGTCCCCAAAGGCAGGGATGTTCCCTGCAAAAGGCACTGCTCTTGTGGACCAACGCCTTCCATATAAGTGTGGGTGGGATACAGGGCTTTCTTCTACTCAATGGAATATGATAGAGCTGATTGATTGTTACCAAGCAACAGCTCACTACCTGATGCACACAGAAGCCAATACCATGACACTAGCTTTTGCAAGACTAAAGGCTTTATTTACAAAGCCAACTGGCGTGGAGACAAGGAGGTACAGCTCTCAAATTTGTCTCCCAGAACCAGGGGCTGAAGGGGCTTTTCAGGGGTATCCGGGATCCTTGATTGTCTAAATCTGAGTCAGTCGAGATGACATGGCAAAGGGTAATACGCTGATAAAGTCAGGAGCTGATTGGTCCAATCTGAACCCAGCCCTCTGATGGGTCTAATCTGGATCCAGCACCTTGGTAGAGAGTTTTCAGGTTCCTGAGGTGATCTGGAGAGCGAGGTCATCTTTCATGCATGCTCAGCTTACACCTTACAAGATAACTCTGAAATAACGTGAGACAGGAAAATAAAACCTGTTACAACTAGTTTTAGACAGTTGCATGATGGGGCATTACTTCCATGATGACGTCCCATAAGCTTGTAATGTGTGTTGTCAGCATACTCTTTCTACTGCCTTCTTGGTTTTCATGCTTTAATCAGACAAATGTAAGTATTCAACAGATCTACATGGCCAGGGCCTGAGAGCTGTCTCTGACCAACAGTCAGCAAGGAGCTAAGTTATGCAGTCTAGCAGGCCACAGGGAACTGAATCCTGCCAATAATCACGTGAGCTTAGATGCAGATCTTCTCCAGTCACTCAGATTTCAGATGAGACGCCATCTCTGGCCAATAGCATCTATACTTCATGAAGACCCTGAAGCAAAGGACCTAGCTAAGTTGTGCCTAGATTCCTAATACACACAAACCATATTAAAATAAATTACTATTGTGGTAATTTTTAAAGTAGCAATTGATAACTGATGCAGTATAATACGTGTAATATATGGATTCCAAAAGTTGGCCAGATGATCACACAACTTTCACACAGATATCTGGTCTCTGTTGGAAGGATATATATTTTGAGGCTTTTCAAGCTGTTACTACTTAGGAATGATTTGATCCCAACTGAAACAAACTCAAGTTAAATTCACTTAATGGGAGAAAAGGATTCATTGCGTCAATTTATTGAGAATTCTGGCAGTGTGTTTAGCTTCAGAAATGGTATCCTCAGGTCTAAATTGTTGCCATTATTAATCTGGCACTTTTAGTTCACTTTTCTTGTGTGTTGGCTTTCTTCTCAGAGAGGCTGTCTCCATGTGGT
>NW_007728514.1:70435-74364 GCF_000696425.1 Galeopterus variegatus | reverse complement strand
CAACGCTGAGCCAAGTTCTGAATCTGGGAGAAGAGACTCCTGGATTGGTTGGCTTGGGTAAGGTGCACATTCCTGGATGGACAGTGGAATGGATGAGTCCGGGAGGAGCTAGCTTAAGGTAGATGTGAAGAAGGCAGCTGCCTAAAGGAAAATTAAAAGCTAAGCAAGAAAACCCATTGAGGTCCACTGTCACCTTCATATTAGGAAAAGTAACCAAGCAAGAAGGAATGGCATGGATTCCTGGAATAAGACATGAGCTTGGATGGAAAACCTTACCTAGGAGATTTCCTTTCTTTTACCTGCAAAGAGGAAACTGGGCATTTGGAAATGAGAAAACTTGCTTACGAGTTGTTGTTTTAGAAGTTTTGTAAGCAGCTGGACCTCTTAGTGACAGAGAGTGATGAAGAGACGGAAACATGTAGCTCATTGGGATTTTTCTGTAAGGACCTTATCCAGGTAGCAAAACATTGGGAGATACTCTCCTGGGGGACTCCTGGGTCTGGAAGTTATCTTCTGGTGGCAAATCAGAGATGGCCTGAGCTGTACCTCCAGATGGGAAATGTGACCTCAAATGAATGAGGCTGTTTAGGACAGATGATCCCACACTGTGCCTACCATCTCTTTGAAGAGTTTCAGGGTTAGATTTACTGAAGGATGAGCCAATTTAGACAGTTGATCTGGTACAAGTGAAAATGAACTTGGGCACATTTTAGCCTAAGTTTTTGGCAGGGTGAAAGCTTGGGCAGCTGTTGCATCGTAAGGCATTTAGGCAAATGGTTGAGAAGGGGACATCAGATACTCTCCCAGGAAATTCAGCAAGAAGCATAGGAGGACGTAATCATCTGGCTCCTGCTGACTGGTCTTTTCTTTGAGTGTGTAAGCGGGTGATGTCTCAGAGTCTTCACTTCTTCTGCAGCTCTGGAAATCCAAGGAGGCACCCACGGGTGTCCTTTATGTATCACGTTTCATTGGGTGGTTTATTGGCATTTCCTTCTGATGGACCCTGGGCATTAGCAAAAGCACAGTTTATTCATTTACTCATTAATTCACTCGGTGAATATTTATGGAGCATGTTTTAATCATCAGGCCACTTTGCCAAATGGGGTCCCATCCCTTCCTTTGCGGACCGTACGGGGGAAGGCACATGACTAATTGGAATCACCACTTAGTATAGTCAATGAGATGATGCAGGAAGTTGGTTAGATATGAGAACATCTGGGAGGAGCATGTGTTCCAGACTGAGAGGGTAAGAATGCCACTAGATAAATGTGGAGGATGAGTAACTGACCCAATTGCTGGGGGAGGGGCATTTCAGGGGGAGAGAAGAGTATATTCAAGGCTGAGGCTGATGTAATATTGATTCTCCTAGCTGGGCGTTCACCAACAGATGCAGTGAATTTGAAGTGCTGAGCTCAGGACTGCATCTGAAGCACAGTCACTGCTTGTGGTCAGTTAATTGCAGGGCAACATCACCCAGTCACCCACGGAGCTGCAGAGAATATTGACAGGTGGGATCTGATGAAAATTGAAAGGCCAAACAAGGACAAGTATTTAGCTAAAAGAGGGCACCACCTCCTTCCACAGATAGGAAGAAGAGGTGCACGGTACAACCCATAGACTAAATCCATTAGGCTGCTTCCTGTTTTTGCAAAAGAGTTTAATGAAACACAAACACACCCATTCATTTCTGTATTGTCTATGGCTACTTTCACACTATAAGAACAGAGTTAAAAAGTTGCAAGAGGGACCGTATAGCCCACAAAGTCTAAAATATGCATTATCTTTCCCTTTATAGGATATGTTTGCAGACCCCTCACAGAAAGCAATGCTTTCTGAAGTCATGTGAAGATCTTCTAGTTAACACATAGATGTGAATGACACAGTCAAAAAGTTTCATGTCAGAGAGCAATTGTTCACAAACTAGGCAGGGACCCTGTTTAAATGCATGTTCCTAGGCTCCATCCAGGCCCCAGTAAGTCACAGCATCTGGAGATAGGCCCCATGGATCTGCATGGGAGCAACACCGAGGGTTGCGATCCCGTTGCCGGTCCCCGGTCCGGTACGGGGGCAACACTGAGGGTTGCGATCCGTTGCTGGACACGGAAAAAGACAAAAAGACAAAAAAAATAAAAATAAAAAATAAAGAACAGAGTTAAAAAGTTGCAAGAGGGACCATATAGCCCACAAAGTCTAAAATATGCATTATTTTTCCCTTCATAGGATATGTTTGCAGACCCCTCACAGAAAGCAATGCTTTCTGAAGTCATGTGAAGATCTTCTAGTTAACACATAGATGTGAATGACACAGTCAAAAAGTTTCATGTCAGAGAGCAATTGTTCACAACCTAGGCAGGGACCCTGTTTAAATGCATGTTCCTAGGCTCCATCCAGGCCCCAGTAAGTCACAGCATCTGGAGATAGGCCCCATGGATCTGCATTTCTGCATTTTAGTGACTCTGGATGTGATGCTGACAGATTGTGTGAGTGTACATATGTTTGTATATGTGTATGTGAATGTACAACATGAAAGACAGAGAGAGGAAGAGAGCCATAAACAGGACCCAGGAAATTGAACCTGAAACATTTTTAAACCAAGCATAAGCAAATATGCCCTTATGCTATTAAAAAACAAATAGGAAAAAATGATAAAGCCCATTAAAGAATCTACGGTCCATGTAATTTAAGACCAAGATAACTTTCTAAAGTGACCTCTAAGATCTACTAGTTGCAAAGTGTATCTGTAGACAATGAAGTTGAGATATGAAATCAGGTAATATTAGCTATAGATTTTAAAAATCAAATCAATTTAAATAAACACTAACAGCCCAGTGGCCAAAGGACACAACCAACCAATAGATGAAAAAATATAGACAATTATTTTACTGCTACAACTAATACTANACTAGTTGCAAAGTGTATCTGTAGACAATGAAGTTGAGACATGAAATCAGGTAATATTAGCTATAGATTTTAAAAATCAAATCAATTTAAATAAACACTAACAGCCCAGTGGCCAAAGGACACAACCAACCAATAGATGAAAAAATATAGACAATTATTTTACTGCTACAACTAATACTACGTAATGATGATAACGATCATGATGATGATGGTGATGGTGATGATGATGATGATGGTGAGGATGGTGAGGGTGATGATGGAGATGGTGATGATGATGTTGATGATGATGGTGATGATGGTGATGATGGTGATGATGATGGTGATGATGATGTTGATGATGATGGTGATGATGGTGATGGTGATGATGATGGTGATGATGATGTTGATGATGATGGTGATGATGGTGATGGTGATGATGATGGTGATGATGATGTTGATGATGATGGTGATGATGGTGATGGTGATGATGATGGTGATGATGATGGTGATGGTGATGTTGATGATGATGGTGAAGATGATGATGGTGAAGATGATGATGGTGAAGATGATGGTGATGGTGATGATGATGGTGATGGTGATGGTGATGGTGATGGTGATGGTGTTGATGATGATGGTGATGGTGATGATGATGGTGATGGTGATGTTAATGGAGATGATGGTGATGATGATGGTGATGATGGTGATGGTGATGGTGATGGTGATGATGATGATGGTGATGGTGATGATGATGGTGATGGTGATGATGATGATGGTGATGGTGATGATGATGGTGATGGTGATGTTAATGGAGATGATGGTGATGGTGTTAATGGTGATGATGGTGCTGGTGATGATAGTGATTGCGATAGTGATGGTGATGATAATGATAGCAAGAAAGATAATGACAACTGTGATGATGGTGATATATTGACAATGGTGATGTTGATGGTGATATGTGAAAATGGTAATGATGATTATCATTGTGATGATGTCTGTTTTTGTGTTCCAATCCACGTTGCTCCCTAAAGCTCCACACAACAGAACCACCT
>NW_007728514.1:39158-69435 GCF_000696425.1 Galeopterus variegatus | reverse complement strand
ACACAACCAACCAATAGATGAAAAAATATAGACAATTATTTTACTGCTACAACTAATACTATGTAATGATGGTAACGATCATGATGATGATGGTGATGATGGTGAAGATGGTGAGGGTGATGATGGTGATGGTGATGATGATGTTGATGATGATGGTGAAGATGATGATGGTGATGATGGTGATGATGGTGATGATGATGTTGATGATGATGGTGATGATGAAGTTGATGATGATGGTGATGATGGTGATGATGGTGATGATGGTGATGGTGATGGTGATGATGATGGTGATGGTGATGTTGATGATGATGGTGAAGATGATGATGGTGAAGATGATGGTGATGGTGATGATGATGATGATGATGATGGTGATGGTGATGATGGTGATGGTGATGATGGTGATGATGGTGATGATGATGATGGTGATGGTGATGATGATGGTGATGGTGATGTTGATGATGATGATGATGGTGATGGTAATGATGGTGATGATGCTGATGGTGATGGTGATGATGATGATGATGGTGAGGATGGTGAGGGTGATGATGGTGATGGTGATGATGATGTTGACGATGATGGTGAAGATGATGATGGTGATGATGGTGATGATGGTGATGTTGATGATGGTGAAGATGATGGTGAAGATGATGGTGATGGTGATGATGATGATGATGATGATGGTGATGGTGATGATGATGGTTATGATGATGATGGTGATGATGACGGTGATGGTGATGATGATGGTGATGATGATGATGGTGATGGTGATGATGATGGTGATGATGATGATGATGGTGATGATGATGGAGATGATGGTGATGGTGTTAATGTTGATGATGGTGCTGGTGATGATAGTGATTGTGATAGTGATGGTGATGATAATGATAGCAAGAAAGATAATGACAACTGTGATGATGGTGATATATTGACAATGGTGATGTTGATGGTGATATGTGATAATGGTAATGATGATTATCATTGTGATAATGTCTGTTTTTGTGTTCCAATCCACGTTGCTCCCTAAAGCTCCACACAACAGAACCACCTCGGAGACATTTCAACACTTACTATGTTCAAAACTCAACTGCCGATTCCTATCCAATGCCCTCCGTCTCTCAGTTTTTGTCACTTTAGGAAAATTCACACCATCGCACAATCACTCAAATGAGCCAGATGTGCCAGATGCCGGACAATGTGCCTAGATGGCTGCCTTTGAAGAGGTGACATCACCTTGGCAACCTACAGTGAGCAATGATGCTGGGCTGGGGCAAGAGTGGATAAAGAAGGAATGAGTTCACGTTTTCTGGGGAAGACAGGGCAGCCAACTCTACCTAGAACTCTCAGAGGGGTTTAACAGAGGTGGGAATGTTTTCAATGGCTCTTTGAAGATATGGAAGAATGTTATCAAGCAGGGCAGTGATACTTAACTAAGGGCAATTTTGCATGCAACTTAGGGGAGATTTGACAATATCTGGATGCATTTTTGGTTGTCCCAACTGGGGAGGTGCTACTGGCATGGACTGGGTGGATCCCAGGGGTGCTACTAAACATCCTACAATGCAGAGGATGGACTCTCACAAGAGAGCATTATCTGGTCCTAAATGTTAATTGTGCTGAGGTTGAGAAGTCTGGCTTTATACCAAGTATTTTTACTTGTTTTTTTTTAATGCTTATTCTAGATTTGACTGGGAAGGTGGAGGTTTTCTTCTCAGGGGACACTTGGGAATGTCTGGAGATATTTTTGGTTGTCCCAGCTGGGGAGTGTGTACTACTGGTGTCTAGAAGGTAGAGGCCTAAGATTCTGCTAAACATTCTAAAATGTACATCACAGTCCCCACAACAAATGATTATCTTGCCTCCAAATACTTAGCCAGTGCCGAGGCTGGGGAACCCTGCTCTAAGACCAAGCTTTGTCTAAGTCAGTTTTTAATTCTTAGTCTAGACCAATGGTTTCAACCAGGTACAAGTGTCTTCCAGGGTCTTTGGCAATGTTTGGGGATATATTTTGTCATGAGTGTGTATGGGGCTGGGATATTACTGGCAACTAAGGGGCAGGAGTCAGGAATGTTGCTAAATGCCTTACAATGCACAGGACGACCACCCACAATAAAGAATTATCTGACCCCAAATGTCAACAGTGCTGATGTGGAGGCACCCTGAGGAAGACAATAGAAGTCTACATATGAAGAGAACCTGAGAAGTTTGTTGTGCTTGGGGGACACTGAGGAGGAGCACTGAAGAAATGGCTGTGGAAGTGCATACCACATTCCAATACAAGGTCTCCAATGGGACAGAGTAAAAGGGAAGACACCAGCAGGGCAGGAGGTGGATTGCATGTATTATCTCATTTATCACATTTGGGAATTATCATGCTGACAGCTGGAGTCCCAGGACAGAATGTTTTTAGACAGTAAAATGATAAGCTCTTATTTGCATTTTGAGATTAGTGACTCAGACTGCCCGTTCTTTGTTAACTTGCTCATCTGGGCCTAAGTAGACATCTAGATGGTGTAATGTGATTTATTCTGCAGAGAGGTGATCTGTCTCTACATGCTTTTGGACTGCAGCCTGAATTTCTGACCACCAAAGGTTTACTTGTTGAGTTTATGGCATCTCATTTCCAAGAGCCACCATAAAAGTGAGAATGGATGAGATTATCAAATAAATTGATCAGTAGATTAGTTTATCAGATGCTGAGCATACTGAGCTAGGTTATGAATAAATGGAACATTTAAAGAAGGGTAAATTTCCACATACAAAGGAGGTAGGAGACCTTTGTCTCAATCCTCCCCACCCCCTTTTTTTTTGTCATGAATAAGTTTACTGGTAGATATAGTGAGTATTTGGTTCTGCTTCCTAAGTTAGGCTACAGAATATATTTTATCTGGAGTTGAGTGGTATGTCAACTATAAGGGAGTAGCCATAGGTAAATGTAAAAATAAAAGATCAACCATTCAACCTTTGTATAAAAAAAGTCTATTTACCATTGCATGAAATATAAGTAGAATACAGCCATAGCCTTCAGAAAGCAACAGACAATTCCTTAAGAGCTTTTTCTACTATGCCATGATTATAGCTGGAAGAAAAATCACAAAGAATTATTCTGACCCCTTTATCTACAATTGATATTAAAATGTCCATATATACAAATACTATAAATAATACACCATAAAAAGAAAACCTTCCACCACTATTAACAAAATTAATCACTGGTCATTAACATGGGATTCGTGATACATTTTACATTTTCTTGATTATATTCTGGAGCCAAAGAATAATGCCTAATTGATGAAAACAGGCTGTAATTTTGTGCTTTTAAAACAATGGCCTCTGGCCAAGTACAGACAAAAGAAAGAGCGTTTGATTTGTTACTTTACATTTGGTTCTCACATCCCACTCGAAAATAGAGATGATTTACAGTTTTAATATATTTTTCATGTGCAATTAACATCATTGTTGCTAGCTTTATAGAACAGGCAGGGAAACAGAGTGGCAATGATTTATTCTAAGTGCATAAACCAGAATTAATGCTACTAGTAACAGAGTTTTAACAGAGAAAAGTTAAAGCACAAAGTCTTAAAAATAAAAAGAAAGCTTGGTGCCAACAGTGTGTTTGCCTTAGGCAAGCTTTTGACTTATGTGGGTGGCTTTTCTTATAACAACAAATATGCTATAGTCATGTTGGGGACTTTTCTTTGTTTCAAAAGGTTTCATGTGAAATTCCAATATGGTAAATTATATAATGTTCTTATATGAGGGAATGAGGGAAAATCCAATCAAGATTTGCATTTGTAGAAAGAAATGGGTTGTAGACAATACTTTTAAAATTCTGTATCTCTTTTGTACCAGTTGACACATAAATTAAAACTGTGTATTCAAGCCAAAAATAGTATTTTTAAAAAACATTCTAATTTCAAAAAAGTTATGCTTGCACATTTTTACATGGTTTTGTTTTTATTTCTTCACTTTTCCCCTGCCCTGGTTTGAGACCCATGAAGTAAATAGAGGTTTCTTTTGTACACAGAGATGAACCTTCCTAAATATACTATCCCTTACTATTTAATGGAAAGAGAGAGATGTTTCAAACAATAAGAATGAATTAAAGCCCCTGCTAGAAAGCAATTAGATGTCTGTAAATTTCATGTTTTGGAGCAAATGCTATCATTTTGAGTCTTTATTAGTCTGTTTAACTAGTAAATGTATACAAGGCAAAGTTGATCATCAATAAAACTAAGCTTGTTAACTAAGCTTAGGTAACAAGCATGTGAGATAACTTTGTGCCCCTTCAACTAAGCTTGTTTCCAAAATATTTTCTCTGCCTGCTCAGAAATTCCAGGGTACACCCTGACTGAACTGTGAATTATCTCCCCTACCCATCAATTTCCACCCTTTTCTGTTTCTTTGGGTGACTTGCTCAAGTCATCTTCTAAATGCACCCTTAGTACCTAGTACTCTCCTAACAGGCAAGGCTTCGATTTGTCCTCTTGGGTCTTCCAAGCTGCTAGTGACAACAATACACAAAGTATAGTTGACAATAATTACCCTGTTAAGTTTACATAAGTCACAGCATGGATGTTGGATATGTGGTTTCTTTTTTCTCTTTGAAAGGAAGACTTCAGTTTTCTCTACAGGCATTCTACTTTACAGGACTATTTCCTCTTCTATCACTTAAAATCACTGTTATTTGTAACCCCATTAGCTGTGGATGGGGTGAAATGCCCATTCCTACTGTGCTGGAGGATATGTGCATCGTCATAATCTTTCTGGGAGACAAGACTGCAGCAGGTTGTAAATGCCTAAGATGTGAGCCAGGAATACACTGCACTTCAAGGAATTTTATCTGTAGGAGGTAATTGCAAAAGTGCAGAAGGACGCATGAATATGGATTTTTATTGCATGCCTCATGATAGCAAAAAATAAAAAGACAATTTTTAACAATATAGAATCTGTTATGTAGAGATGCAACAGAAACATTACCTTACAGGGCAGTACGTAGTGATATGGGGAAATATTCAGAGTGTATTATGGAAAAGCATTTTATTCATATTACTTTCTGTTGGACTCCCATCTTTTTCTTGTGGGTTTTCTTGGATAGTCTACTCCAGCACCTCTCAGTTTTATTTCATGTTATGACAGAATAGAAGATAATGACAGGCTGGCACATTATGTGTCGAGAATACTTACAGGGGTGTAGACAGAAACTGTTGGCAGGAACAGGAGCAGTCTTCCAGAAACCTCACATCTCAACTCTCTGTTAACACACCTCAAACACACAGTGTACCAGGCACACAGGTGAGGACGTTCTGATTTAAACAGTCAACTACTATTTGTTTTACACATTGTAAATATCTTCACCCCTCTGTCTCCCATCCATCATTCCTGTTTCTGATTAAAACAAAAGCAATTTCTTTTGATTTAGCAAACATCCATCAACACTTTTTTTCTTTCTTCTAAGAGGTTTCTTCTAAGTAGTACCTATTTAAGAAGTCCTGTTCTACCCTACAATCACAAGAATATTCTCCTGCCTGTTTTTCTCTCAATGTTAGAGTTTTATTGTTTCTTCTTACATTTCTAATCCATGTGGGGTTTATTCTTATATAAGGTGTGAGGTAGGGATCAAATGTTATCTGCAAATAGGGAACCACCCCTTTCAACACATCATGTAAACAACATATCCTTTCTCAATAATTTGCAGCATCCTAAGGGTCCCGATAGGAAAAGACAGCACACAATTTGGGAAATGTAATAAAGGGGGCATTTTAAAAGGGAGATTGAGGACATAGGGCAACAAGAATGAGGTTGTGTAGTAAACCTGGAATAGCCATATTAGGAAGCCCTTATGTGAAATTACTGATACCCATTGAGATTGGACTGGACCTGCCTGCTAGAAAGTAACTAGGGGTCATGCATACCAGCCTTTCCTTCTTCCCTCCAGATTGCCTGCTAGTGTCTACCCTGTCTGAAAACCCAGAAGATGCACCTTACAGAGAAGAGAGCAGAGTGGAGTTGAGGGAGAGTAAATCTCCAAGGCACCTAACAAAATCAAACAAACAAAAGTACAGATATGCCTAGGCTAATCTATGCGCTTTCTCTTTGGTTGTGTGTGTTGATGTGTTTCTGCAAGGTAAATGTTGTTCAAATGGAACAAATGACCCTATGCTTTTTCTCTTCAGCATACTCTGTTTTCTGTAGAAATTTATTCTTTCATATACAACTTCAAATCAAAACTAGAATCAACATGTCAAACTCTACAACATTCTGTAGTCTTTGCTGAGAATTGTTTTGAACGTAAAGATGGTTTAAGGAAGAACAGATATTTTCTGAAGTTCATGTTATCTGCAAACCAACATAATTCATCACTTATTGAGATCTAATTTTAGCTTTATTAAGGCCTTCAGACATTATGTGTTAATTCATTCTTCTTCTTATTTTGTAAATGATATCTTCAATTACATTTTCTACTTCTTGTATAAAAATGTCTTGAGGTTTTTGTTACGTTGATTATATGTTCAGCAATCATATTACATTCTCTATTATTTCTAATAGCGTATCTATTAAATTGTATGGTTTCCATAAAGATTATACATTATTGACAAATAATGACAATTTTCTCTCCTCCCTTTCAAAATGTATATTCTTCATTTTCTTTTTAGCTTGTGCCATTGTATGGTCCATGGGCATTCAGTGCTAAGATGAGCAGTATAGGTTCAGATTGATTTCTCCACTGATGATTTTATAGGAAATGAGTCTAACATTTCTTTAATAAGTGCAACCTTGGGTAGAGATTTTTGACATATAGCTATTGTCAGATAAAATAAATTACCTTAAATCCCCAGTTTTCTAATTTTTTAAAATGATTTCTTTTGATCATAAATAGGCACAAAATATTGCCAGATTTTGTTGTTGTTGTTTTGGTATTTCTTTGATTGGTTACATGATTTTTCTCTTTTATTCTTCTCATGTGTTTAATCCCATAATAGAATTCTAAATTATTGAATTTAGGAAATAACTCCTTTTTAATCATGAAGTAAACTTTCAAAAAACTGCCAGTACTCTCTGAGTATTAAGTTTGGTTTGGTAATATTTTACTTAGGGCATGTATATCTACCTTCATAAGTGAATTTGGTTTATAATTTTCTGATCTGTACTCTCCTAGTTTGCTATTGATATCAAAGTTAAACTGTCCATACAAAAATGTTTTGCCAGTTTTCTTTCATTTTACATTTTCTGAAGAAAACTCTAATAGGAAATATTAGTAGAAATTACATGAAAATTACCTTGGCTGATGAGTTTTTGTATGGGAGATTTTTGATTACTCTTTCAATACTGTTAATAGTTTTTAGTTTATTCAAATCAATTTCTCTGTGTTCACATTTCTTTGCTATTTTTCTCAAGTATTTCACTTTAGATTTTTAATATCAATGCTTATGTTATTAAATTATTATTTTATATTATGTTATTTGTTTTCATTATTTCTATTGTTTGCATGATCAGTCTTGCCAGAGGTTTGTTTATATTATTAAGCTTTTCAATAGTCTAGCTTTCACTTTGGTAATTAGCCAGACTGTTTTTTGTTCTGTTTTCTGATTGACTGATTTGTACTCTTATCTTTCTCATATCCTATCTTCTGATTTATTTGTGTTTATATTGTGTCTGTTCTTCCTGTTTCCTGATTGGCTCCCATGGCTCATTTATTTCCAATCCTTCTTGTTATCTTGTAAATGTTTTTGAAGTTTTAATTATCCTTCATATCCTATCTTCTGATTTATTTGTGTTTATATTGTGTCTGTTCTTCCTGTTTCCTGATTTGCTCCCATGGCTCATTTATTTCCAATCCTTCTTGTTATCTTGTAAATGTTTTTGAAGTTTTAATTATCCCTGTAAGCAATTCTGCAGAACCATCAGACAAATTTTTACATGTGATGTCTAAATTATCATTACACTTCAAGTATCTATTTTGTGTTGTTACTTTAGCTTAAAGGTACACACACAGGCACACACATGCAAACACAAATATACAGGTTTATATATCTATGTATACGTACTGTTCTCACATTATTTTGAATATATATACATCTAGTTTTTAAAAATTATTTAATAGAATTTCTGTTAAATTATGGTCAGAGAACATATTGCTGTATGATCCTGATTCTTTAGTGTTTTTTAAGAATTGTACACTTTGTAAACATTGTACATGTGCTTGAAAACCATACACAAATGTTCAGCTACATACACATGTTTACAGATGCATATCTATATGTGGGTGGTCTGAGAGTGTGTGCTTTGGGAAGGAAAAGTTTCCAATACATCCATCAGATAACGTTTTGTTATTTCAATCTTCTGTATCATCAGTTACTTTTTGTCTTCTATCAGTTCCAAGAATGTTGTATTTTTATCTCTTGTACATTTTATTTTTTATTACATATTTTGTATATATATTTATGATACACAGTGTACTTCAAAAAGTAGGTGGAGAATAGAATTAAAAGATGATACAAATCGTTCCATGAACTTTTTGAAATATTGTTGTATATTATGTTAGACACACACATATATATAAAACATGCAGTTATATACTTCTTACATGTTTTGAGGCTTTATTATTAGGATCCTACCTAAATGTGTCAGTTATATCTTTTTAATCTTCTGTTTCTTTCCCAGTATTATCTAATTTTGACATTTATCATTTTGGTATGATATTAGATTTCCTCCCTTAGATAGTTTTCTTTTGTATTTGTCTTATATTTTATATTTTTATTCTCTTAATTTTCAACTTTATGTATCCTTTTGTTATAAATATATCTGTTGCCAACAATACATTGCTAAATCTATTTTCACAATTTATTCCACTTATATCTCTGCAATTATTGTTATTATAGAGTTTATTCTTTCATTTTTTGTATTTTCTATTTATGCTTCCTGCATTTTATTTTCTAGCTTTTCTTAATTTTCATTGTGTAACTTTAAGTTTGCTATCTTTATTGTTATTCTATTATTTCTTCTGTTCTATTGTGTTTTTTTCTTTCTTATCATTTGGATTCATCAAATTTCCTTTATCTTATTTAAAAGTTATATGCTGCAGTTATATTTTTATTGAAGACCCAATCTATTTTTATTATTACCTGTCAGACTTTTCAATATCTATATTTTCCCCAGGATAAAACATTAATTTAGCATCCTTTTTCCTGTTGGGCATCTGTTTTCCAATCACCCCACCCTGTGTTATATTCTGAATTTTCGATCTAGATTATTTTTAAGTTTTATTTTCTGTTACTGTTTCTTTAGAGCAACATTTTATGATCACCTTTATTTTACCGATGTGTTCTGGGTTCATTTCTCTCCTTGCAGAAATATATCATTCCAAGTGTTTTTCAAAGAGGGTTTAATGTGGTAAACTCTCTAAGACCTGTTACATCTGGAAATATCTTTAGTTCGTCTTTTTATTTAGGTTATAGTTTCACTGGACGTAAAATCTAGACTAACTTCCTTTTCCTTGAACTTATTGAAGGTGATAAGCCATTTTTTTTTTTTTTTTTTTTTTTTTTTTTTTATGTTGTGGTGGTATTCTACTGGTTTTCATTCCTAAGCACATTATGGGCTTTTTTCCCATCAAAATTCTGAAACCTATTTTATTTATATTTGAGGTACTCAAAAATCATAATAATCTGTCCACAAGTTGGTTTCGTCTTGTTTTAAACCACCCTGTTCTTTAATTTGTGAATACTTTCAATCATAAGCCTTATTTTTTTTTCTTTAATCCTGGGGAATTCTCAGTCTTTATTTCTAATATAGTTTCTTCCAGCCTCTTCCTCTTTGTTTTTCTCTCTTCTCCACCTTCTATATGACTGGTGATACCTTTATTTCTGTCTTCCATATTTTGGCATTTGGATGATTTTTCCCACCATTTCTTTTTCCCAGATACCTTTTGAGAAAATGACTGTCTTCTGGCAACAGGTGCATTTTGTGTCTGTATTCTTCTATTTCAGCCCATTTTTTGACCTCTTCAGGTTTACAGTTTTCTTTTCCGTCCCCCTTGTCTCTCTTGACCCCATTTGAAACCGTTCATTCACACTTCACATTACCACCATTTTGTCTCCGTCTGTTGATGGATATTTAACATACTTACTTTAAATCCCTGCTTTCTTTGCTGTGTCCTTGGTTTTCGTCTGTGTTTTTTTGTTTAACTTAGATTATTCCACTTGTTTTGAGTGCTCGTTCTCCTTGGCTGGCTCCTAAATATTTCTTAGGAGTTCATTTATGTTTGTGGGATCAGTAGAGATCTTGGCAGGTAATGTATGTCCAATGGCTAATCAAAAGCCCACCTCTCAATTTAATGCCTTTGGGTGAATTGGAGGGTTACAGGGCGAGGGCAGATGGTTCCTCCATGAAGGGCCCCTGACATTCTAATTCTAGTTTATGAACTGAGAATTTGGCTTTCTTTTCTCTCTTCCCATCATTTCTATCCTCAGGCAGGCTTTTTATCTGAAAACTGTTGGGTTAATTGTCAATACTCTCAGCATGTACAGAAGGGGAAAGATACTGAGGGATTTTGGCTGCTAGGCTTTCTTCCCTGTCATAATATTCCAACTCCAGTGGGTAAAATGACCTCCACTGGTTTACTCTATGCCCTGACTTTCTTTATTTGGAAAAACGATGATGGGAAATGTGTCAATCCACTCAGACAGTGAGGTGGAAGAAGATTCCACAGGTGGAAAGCTTTTTCTTACCTGCTTGTCCTTGGCTTAGAGGTACTTGAGTCTTTGAAGTCTGAGGTCTTACTTCATCTCATAAAGGAACTCAACTGCTATTGTCTCTCCAAGGGTTTCTCAATTTTTGTAATTATAGAAAACATTAGTAATTCGCTGAAAAAAACAGACAAAGTAATTTGGGTGGCTTGTTTAAAAAATGGTGTAGAGAATTCTATGACTGAAGTCATTTGCAAGCATCCCTATTTCTATAAATATAAAGTAAAAAGTTTCCAGATGTCATTCAAAAAAAAAAAATGACTTCTGGCTGCAAGAATTTTCTTTCTGCAAATCTTCCTGCATCTCCTTATGTTATTGTTAATTTGCGGGCCAGCAGATCTATAACAGTCTGGAACTTTTTAATTGTCAACAGTTTTCATCGCATGAAACCTGCCGTGTCTGTCTCACATGAGGATGGATTTTTATCTTTGGCTTCCGTTTGGTTTCCACATATCCTTCTTTTAATGACACGATGACAATCCCAAAGAACTGAATTGAACCTAGGAAGCTTTTTATCAGAGACACAACACAGTAGTTGTTCATCATATGACATTCCAAACAAAAATTATTTTGTTTATTTCAGGATATTATATTTTCAAACCCGACTTTGATATACAGTAAGATTTCTCCTACCTGAAACTCATAAAGTAACAGGTTTTTTTGTTTTGTATTGTTTTTGGTTTTTGTTAAGTTTCTATTAGATTTTTTTAAGGGCCTTAGCCCTTAAACTGAATTTTCTTCTTAATTGGGATGAAGCTCTTTGTACAGCATTTAAAAATAAATTCATACATCTTCAAACAGAGGAAACAACGATATAAGACTTTTATTTGTTGACTAAAGGGGCGTAATTGTGGGTATTATTTACTGTAGGAGATGTCTGCAGGGCCAACTTTAAAGTTTCTCAGATCTGTGTTAAATAAAATCAAGCAGATTTTCCATCCTCCTTCATGCTTTTTATACTTTTTCTTTCTTTTTCCTTGGTTCACTGCTTTCATAAATGCCTAGCTCTATTTTGTCTTCGTAATGTGATCTGTGCTATGCAATCTGATTAACTAACTCACTCTATTATCAACAAACCATACTGCTATCTACTGACAATAGAATAAAGAAACTAGTACAGTTTTCTCTGTAAGGACGATGAAATGTGAGAGCCACAGTATGAGAACACGTTCTTGTTCTTTTTGGCGATGGCATTCAACAAGTGCCTTACCTTCGGAACACCTCAGTTATCTGAGAAATAAACAGGAGCGAATAATAGCACCTGCCTCAATAAGGCTATTGTAAAGATTAATAAGTTAATTTGCATAAATCCCTAGCACCGTGCTTGACTCCTGAGATATCTTTCATTCTTGTTAGAAGTGACTAATTTATTAACCATCATGAGGCTTAACATGACTTCCATGAGCTAGCAAGGACCTTAACCACTCCCAATACTGTTCTTTTAGTCAACACTTTTTGTTTGTTTTCTGCTTGATTTCCAGATAAGTCCCAGACATCCTGCTAGGTTCTGGTTGTATCACAACAATGAAAGCAGTGTTTGCTTTGAAGGTGCTCATTGTTTTAAGGACTGGCCTTTATTTAACCCGCTCAGAGATATTCCTTCTAACTGTAGGTCTTGATTCTTGCCTCTGTTTTGTGTAGTGGAGGTTACATTGTAACTTTATGAATCAGTCATGAGATACGATGCCTATTGTTTTTTCCCCTGGGGGCTAATTATTTGTTCTAGTCTTTATTTTGAACTATTTTTGGAGTGTTGCGAGTCATCCTAATAAATCTGATAGCATTGCCAATGATGTTATAAATATAATGGTATCTTAATAGTATAATATAGGGGTCATAGCCTCAAGACTCATGGGCCATTTCAAGCAGACAGGTGTGTTTGCTTGCTCAGAAAAGAGTTGTATAGAATGAAGAATTCTGGCCATATTTAAAGTCTGAAAATTTTTGCATGAAAACAGACATTTACAGCATATCTTGAAAACATGTAAGATTTTGCAACATGGAGCCTACAGTTGACTGGAGACAAGGTGTGACTGCTCCCTTCAGAAATAGCATTTATTTTGCCAATAACCACAGTCCCTACTATTCCTTATTTTATACCCCATCCCTCAGGCTAAATGCCTGTTGCCTGCTTCTTCCAGCTATGTTATCACCTGACGCTTATAGTCAATTTTATGATAACCATTGTATTTTCTTTTCAAAAATCTCCATGAATTTGTGCCTTTCCTCTTGTGGTTGTTTTGAGATTTTTGCATCAATAATTCAACATCAACTACCAACTCACGATTTTTTTGCATTCGCCAGTTCATCTCACTGAGCACTTAGAAAACGTATTTCTGTTGATGTCCTTATCAACCCATAAAATATGTGTTTAGTATCCAAGTAGAGACTGGATTTGATAGAGATGTCTGTCTTCTTAAAGCTTTTATCTGTGAGCTACCTTATTCTTAAAGATAGGCATCTGGTCATTCATTCAACAAGTATTCATTGAACAGCTACTGTGAACCAGGTATTTTTTTAGGAGCTGACAACTGTAGTAAAATATAGACCACGGTGGACAATATTCCTCTTCTTATGGAGCTTAAGTGAATAAAGAAGTCAGGATCTAGTATTTTAGATAGTGATTCATGCTGTGGAGGAAAACAGTATGGAAAGTAAGGGAAGAGTTTTCTAGGAGGGTGGAAAAGCAAGTGCAAAGACCCTGAAGTGGTAGAATCCTTGGTGTGTCCAAGGAATATTAAGGAGATCAGCTCAGCTGGACTTGCAGAATGAGGCTGGTGTAGTTAGGACGAGGGTAGGGACCATGCAAGGCCTTGTAGGCCATTGAAAGGACTTTTGCTTTTCGATAATGAAGATGGGAAGCCACAATACAATTTTGAGCAGAAGAGTGCTTACCCATACTTTAAAGTTTTCATCAGATCACTCTTAGCTCTAGTTGGGGAGTGAGCCATAGGGAAGTGTGGGCACACTGAAGGTGACCACTTAAGTGACCTTTGCAAAAATGCACTCAAGAGAGAATGCTGACTTCACACAGTGAACTGACAGGTAAGATGTGGCCAGATTCTGGGAACATTTCAAAGAAAGAACCAACAGATTGATGATTGGTGGGATGAAGAGTGAATGAGATGCACTCCCATGTTCGTCGCACCTCTGCTTACAATAGCTAAGATATGAAACCAACCTAAACATCCATTGACAGATGGCTGCATAAGGAAAATGTGGTCTATATACACAATGGAATACTACTCAGGCATAAAAATCACTGAAGTTCTGCCATTCACAGCAACATGGATGAGCTTGGAGAAAATTATGTTGAGTGAAATAAGCCAGGCACAGAGGGAAAAATACTGCATGTCGTCACTCATAAGTGGGAGATAAGAGAGAAAGAAGGAAGGAAAGACAGACCACAGTGGTGTGTTGGACTTGCAGAGGGAGAGAACAGACCTAGGGTTGCTGGGGGACGAGGGGGAGATGTGTTTGGCAGAGGTTGGGTGGGGGACATGGGGAATAAGTGCAGTTTGTGGCAATGGGCATGCCGATAGCATTGACCTGATCATCACATCTTTGGGCACAGGTGCTGATAGTCAGCTCTATGCTCCACCCATGAATATGCATAATCAATCAATCAATAAACATTTATATAATAAAAAGAGAGAATAAGAAAGAGATGACTCAAGGCTAATCCCAGTTCCTTTGGACTCAGTCTCTGGAAGGATGGGGTTATCATTTCCTGAGGACAGAGAGAATATGAGGGAAGTAGTTTAGGGTGAGGACATCAAAGGATTGGTTTTGTATAAGTCAAGGATGCCCCAAAAGTGACATTTGAGAGACAGCTGGGTATCGGAGTGTGGACACGAAGGGAAAGGTCTATGCTGGAGATACATGCACAGGAGAAATCAGCATGTCAATGATCTTTAAAATTCTGTGACTGAATCAGAATTCCCAACAATCATAAGTGTAAATACAGGAGGAAAACAAATGTGGGAGAAGAGAAATAGGGAAGAGGAGGAGGAGAAAGAAAAAGGAATATAGCAAGAGAAAGACAGACAGACAGGGAGACACACACACAGGAGTTAAACTGTGTCAACCAAGAACACACATTTGAATGACTTGCAATATGAAGGCTTCGTTTTTTCCCCCTCTTATATTACACCCCATTGATGTGTTGTTGTCAGCCTGCATCTGTACCAGCTCTTCAATTTAAGAATCCGAGCTGGGAGCACTGCCTAGACCCCAGAGGCTGCATTCTTGTGCAACCTTTCTTAATGCTGCTCCTCTCACATGGGATTGTCTAAAGCTTTGTCCTCTCCTCTGCAGCTGCTGCGTGGGCCATGACAGTGGGTGGAGATAGGGGGTGGGGTGGGAATAGCGTTTGAAGGAAATAGGATTGACTGTGCTAAATGCTGTGGATAGGGACGACAGGAGGAAGGTGAGAAACTGACCAACAACTGTCGGGACCTGAAGGTCACAGTGACCAAGCAGCAGCTATTTCATTACAGCGTTGGGGGCAGAAGCTTGTTTGCAGGGGGCTTAAAAGAGAATAGAAGCTAAAGGCAATCCTGTGAAGGAATTGCACTGTAAACAGGAGCAGGGAGCTGGGGCAGACAGTGTCCATTGGGAATGTGGGTTGGACAGGGATTTTTACGCTACATCACAGCACGTTTATGTGCAACATTAATGATCATGGACAGAGAGGCACCATGTCAGGACAACACCACCGAGTGAGTTTCATTGGATAGGATGCTCCTGTGGAGTGGGAAGCTTGAGAGAAATATGGACCATTTCATCCATGCCCAGGAAAAGAGAAAGAACCGGGAATCTGGGCTGAGATGCCAGAGACTGGGCAAGGTGGAGTTTGGAGGAGATGTTTTCCTGACTGTGCTTTCTCAGGGCAACAGGTGACTGTGTTTGTGGAGGAGCTGGAAAGAGGATGGAAAATGTGTGGAATCATTTTCTGGGAGATGGATGGATCGAGTGCAGTGGGGTAGGCAGGGAAGCATGCATTGAAACTCATCTGCATGGTTGGAGGTCTTCCCCCAGCTGCGTCCTGCTGCTCAGGTGTAGAAGAGACAAGAGCTGGACTTAACCAGACACGGGTAATGCCTCATGACTAAGTAGCTTTCGGAGCCAGGAACTGAGGACTAAAAGGCATTGACTGGAAAAATAGATCTTTCAATCGAACCCAAATGTGGACATATGTGAGAACAAGAGGCATGTAAGGGAGGGGGAAGGGTAGGATTGAGGGACATGTGATGAAAGCAAACTCATTACAGTAAATGGCGAACTCATGTGCATCACTGCGCTAGTGCATCTGTTTACGTGAAAATATCCTCATCAAATAACAAAGACAAGTCAGTGGTTTTCTTGTATGGGAAAACCAAAACCAAACAATCAAACCAAAGAGGTATCTACTACCTGGCATTCAGAAATAACTGCATTAGTCCATTAGAACACACTAATAATAATAATCAAACACAAGCACACACACACACACAGAAAGAGAAACATGCAGTATATTAATTGTAAAACTCGCATGCCCAGAAACTGGAAAATTTGTTGGCACTTAGGCAGGTTTAGCAGGAGAAGCTGAAGGAGAGTGTATGTGTGACTTCAATGTCACTGCTCTTTGATGGTGTTCGTTAACTTTTTTATTACATTTGTAAAAGTAACCCTAACTCGAGAGAGCATTTTCTCATTCTGCTCTTAGCTCCTTGAGCAAACAGAGAAGTGGTGTCTGGTAAAGCTGTAGAGGCAGGTGGAATCATATACTATTCGGGATCCTGTTCTGTGTCCCCTCAGCTTACAGGAAGTCACTAGGCACATTCAACAGGTGTGTGTCTTGGGACTCCTGGAATCAGGTGTGCACATTGAAATGAAAATTATTGGTGTTGCATGGGGACAGTCTGCAGAATTCCAAACCTCCTACCTTGTCTTCTTCACCTCCCCACTTCTAAACACATTTCTTTCCCTCCAGGGAGCCTCCTTGGGTGTGTTCTGTACTCTCTATTCCAGGAATGCTCATTCCAAGTTTCTACTTTTCCAACACCTGCTATTTCTGAATATATGCACTTGCTTCAGCAGGAAGCAGTTCTTGCTTCCAGGTTCCACCTTGCCACATACTGTTTGCCATCCATCAGTAGAACTCCAGATTTTGGATTGACTATCTCTCTCCCCCTAAGAGATTTGAGATCCGGGGGACAGGGGCATATTTTTCCCCAGCCAGTACCTAAAATAGGACAGGTGTCCCGTATGCTCCGCTAGAGAAATGTGCACACTGAATGCAAATTTCCTTTTCTGCTTTTTCTAATAAGGATGCATGGGATATCGTCTATTTACAAGACACAGGGTGGCTTTGTTCTTATATGTGCTGCTGTGATCATGTAAAATTCATCCGTTTTGCTAGGAGCCCCTAATCGTCAATGTGTCCTAAGTGATTACTGTCATTCACTCTGCATTTCTGTGAGTTATTACCAGCCCACCTAAAACCATGTTTCTTCTGACAATTCATCCATGCTCCTGGAATTACGTGATGAATTATTAAACTGCTCTCTAGGCCATTTGCTGATAAGAAAAAAAAAAAGAGCACACTTTTTTCAACATACAGACGTTATGCCTAAATTATTTTTTCTTCCTGAAACCATTTAGAGATGAAGACCTACTTTAGAAAATGGGATGCTTTTTAAAAAATAGGTGATAGACTGCCACAATTGGAGAGGCGATGACTGCTGTTTATTTCTGTGAGTGGTAGTTTTTGTAGATTTAATGAAAGTCAGAACCTGCTGGATAGCAGCTTATTGGCAGGATTCGGATGGTTTGTGGGATGCTGATGATGCTTTTTGAGAAGGCAGAAATGTAAAGGCTGGCAAAAGTGTTTACTGAACTTCCCCTAGGATAAAATTTACCAATCAGACACCTCCACTCTCAGTCACCACTGATAACTGTACCAAAATACCTTCATTGTAATAATTGTATGTATTTTAAAAATTCTCTGATTTGATGTTTAGCTTACCTGACTTTGATTACTGAAATAACAAAGGAGAAAAGTAAATGACTAAGGTAAAATTAAATTTTCATATTCCAAGCCACCCAATGTCATAGGAGAGACAGAGAGAGAGAGAGTGCATGGGTGTGACTTTGATGGGAAGAGACTCACTTTACAGAGGCCAGTTTTTGTTAGGAACTTACCACTAAATTAGAACTTTAAATTACAACACCGATTGCATCATGTCGGGGAAAATAGCAGATGTAGCTTAAAAGGCAACTGCATCTCATTATGATCCAAATGCAAATCTTCCACAAGAAGTATGGCTTTTATCTCAGATTATAAACAATAACCCGGCATTGGAATTTGTTTCAATATATTTTATGAGTAAAATAAAGTCCATAAATAAATACAAGTGACTATTATCCTGCCGACCCTGTTCCTTCCTACGTGCTTCTTGCCAAGAGCCATTTAAAATCTCAGGGATTTAAATCTATGATTATGTCATGAAGCAGAAGCAGCCCAGGGAATAGGAAAATGTAGGAAAACTTTAAGACTCATTGGTTTAACAGAAGTACTCTTATTTTTCAGAAATCTACAATAACTCAGATATGGGTCTGTCTGTGATTTGTATCATACATATTTTTGAGAAACAAGCAAATTTTAACCTGGATTAACCCTTAATATCTAGCCAGAGCCAAGACATTTCAAGGGACACTGAGTTTGCTATAAATCTGGGCCATTTTTATAGTTTCAGGATTTGAGATTCATTGCCAAGTTGTAAATTCTTAAAGTTTCTTGTTTTTCTCTGATACCTAGTAAATTTAAAAATGTGAACTACATGTTTTCTTTATAATTACTTTGGTCACTGGTTTCCATTTTAGATTTTTCTTTTTTACTACATTATTTGAGTTGAAAATTAAACATATTTTGTATATATAGATAATTTTGCTAAATTATTTGAGTTGAAATTAAATATATGTAAAATTAAACTTGTATAAATTAAAGGTATATATGAATTACTCATCTTAGAAAATATCTACAATAGTTTTTAAACTTTTAAAATTTACAGAAGAGTTGCAAAGGTAGTGTAAAGTATTTTCAGATACCCTACCTCTAATTTTTCCCCTTCTTAACATTGTAAATTATTGTACATTTGACACAATTAATGAAGCGATATTTATACATTTTTATTGAATCAACTCCACCCATTCTTTAAATGTTCTTAGTTGTTAACTTTTGTACTTTTTCTGTCCCGAGATCCCTTCTGGAGTCCCACATGGCAATCAGTGGTGATGTCTTTCTAAGCTCCTCTTGGCCGTGACAATTTCTCATTCTTTTCCTGTTTTTTGTGACCATCAAAGCTTTGAGGAGGACTGGCTAGGTATATTGTAGAATGTCTGTCAATTTGGGTTTGGTGTTTTTCTTATGATTATACTGGGGTTATTGGTTTGGGGGAGGAAGACCCCAGAGTTAAAGTACGATTTCCATTACATCACGGGTGTGTACTATCAGTGTGGCATCAAAGCTGGCACTGACCTTGATCACATGGGTGAAGTGGTGTTTGGTAGGTTGTCCACTACAAAGTTACTCCTCCCAACACACACACACACACACACACACACACACACACACACACACACACACACACACTTTCCATACCGTGCTCATGGGAAAAAAATTGCTCTGTGCAGCCTACACGTAAGGAATAGGAAATTACTTGGCCCCCTCCTGGGGAGCAGAGTATCTGTACAGATTATTTGAAATTATTGTGCATGACAGATGTGTTTATTCTTCCTCATTTATTTATTTACTTACTCGATCGTTTGCTTATGCCAGTGTGAATTCATGGGTGGCTATTCTATACTGTAGATTCTAATCCAATGTTATGTTAATGATCTACACCAGGTTGTAGGACATTATTTGGTACACATTCATTTGGTAATAGAAATAGTACTATCTCTCCCCAAAGGCTTTTAGCTTCTTCCTCGGGGGCTGCGCCTTTCCACGTGGCTTGGCAGAAGATTATAGGCATCCACAGCCCTGTCTTTGATGGAGTGAAGCCCTGTGGTTTTTCCTTTTCAGTGTCAGAAAAGTATTTTTCTGCTGCTTGGCTAGACAGTTGCAGGGCACATTGACCGGTCATGTGCTGCTGGAATTACCCAGTTTACTTCTGAAACCTCCCTTTAAGAATTTATTGTTCTAACTAAGAGAACTGGTGTCAATGTATTTAGGAGAGGTTTGCAGTCCCAAATAGAAATGAAAGAGAAATGTACAGTATATTTAGCTGTGGTATTTGCACGTTCAACTTGTTTTTATTTTTGTTTGTTTTCACCCAGATTGCTCAGAGAGTAAACCAAAAATGTATGTGATTAATGCATGTGTGATGTTTGTCACTGTTGAAGGCCTGGGTTTATATGATCACTGCTATAGAGCTTTGGTGTTTTGCTTTTTTAAATTGATGGACTAAAAAATTAGAGATCAGAAAAGTGACATAAAAAAGAAGGAATCAATGAATCAGTTTATCAATTATTTTTATTAGGATGTGTTGATCGAGGAATACAATAAAACCCATTGACGTTGTAGTGTTGAAAGTTGGGTCTTCACATGGTGATGGCTCATTGTCCATACAAATTACGTTCTCATGTTATTGATGTCACCATAACATAAATCCATATTTTGTGTGATTGAACGTTTTGCATCACATTCATAGTGTTATGTCTTGGAGGTACTACTTGGCTTTTGAAGGTTTATAAAATCAAGCATGATACATAGTGTATTAGAGTTCTTGATAGAAAGAAAGAGAGCCAATTAACTAAGGACGGATTTAAAGCAAGGTTAGTCTCATGCTGCTTAAAACAGTGATATGTTTTAGAGCAGCTGGGAGGAGCATCTGGTCCAGTCTTGGAGGCAGCCTGCAGGGCTTCCCAGAGGAAGCACAATTTAGCCCAAAGCCTGAGATAAGAAGGGATTGGCCAAGTAATAAAAACCAATGCGCCAATTTCTTGCAGTCAGTTTCTTGTATTTTATGGAAAATTGATTTCTCCAAAGAAGTGTTATGTTTCTTTCAATCTCATTTTCCATATGCACATTCATGGTCATTTCACTATATCGTGCAAGGTCCATAAATTCTGTTGGAAAGTGAATTTCAGTGAGAAGGCTCCTGTGCTTTGCCTTGAAGTTGAAGTCAATGATAGAGCTGGATGTTTGGCATGGCTACATAGTCAACACATTCTAAACCCAATCCAGTTTGATTCTGTATTCTCGCGTCAGTAGTAGCTGAACATTCTGACTCACCATGTATTTTCTTAGCCCAGATGCTCCTAAAAGCAGAAGACTACAACACACTTTTGTACGTATTCATTGCAAATAATATGCCAAGAGGAGACTTGAGGAACCAGCAAGAAACAGGGCAAGCACGAGAAACTATCAGGGATGGTGTTGGCCATGGTTGAGTGACTGTTGCTTGACCCACTGCAGTTGTCTGAAAATCCTTATGGTATGTGTCTCAGGACATTCTCAGGGTAAAGAGAGAGTAGCCAACTACTCATCAGATTTCACCTCCTATTAGTTCACTAGAGGCAATGTCTCCAAACTTCCTAGGGAGTGCTAAGTATATTTCAGCAAGTGTTCCCTGTGAAGCATCAGAGAAATTCAGGGCATAGCAAGAGGCATTTTTGCAGGTATGAGATGCGGCTGGGCTGGCACAAAGCTGGTTGATGTCTGAGCAGCCCGTTCACCCTAAGAGTGGCTGGAATAAGCCATGTGGTCCTGAGGTGTCCAGTGCAACTGTCCACCGAAATAGAGCTGCTAGCTGTGGTCGGACATGGGTCAAAGTACAACAAAATCTTCAAAGATACTTTGAGTTGAATTCAAGCTCATCATGTACTCATCCCCAAGTCAGTGAGACCCCGTCTATATATCCAAGGAAAGAATAAAACATAAACCTGCATTTTCAATTTTTAGTTTGTCCAAATAATAATAGATTTCAAGAGCTCATCAGTTTATTTTCCATGTGTCTGCAGATTTTTGCCTGGAAAGGCACTGGCAAATCTTTATTCTTATTATCCTAGTGTCCTGCTTGAGGAAGGGATTCATCTGGCCCCAGAAGGTTTTCATAGCTGCTGTGTCCCATTTCCATGTTGTAGACAGCACCGAGATCAAAAGACCCTCTGGGTAATCAAGATGTCCTTCAGCAGGTGAACAAATAAATAAACTGAGGTACATCCACACAATGGAATATTAGTCAGTTCTAAGAAGAAATGAGCTATCAAGCCATGAAAAGACATGGACAGACCTTAAATGCATATTACTAATATAGAAGAAGCCAGTCTAAAAGGACCGCTATATCACATTCTGGAAAATGCAAAATTTGGGGGACAGTAAAAACATCTGTGGCTGTCAGAGATTGGGTAGGGAGCAGAGGAACAACAGATAGATATAGCACAGGGAATTTTTTAGGGCAGCAAAGCTACCCTGTATGATACTACAATGGTAGATGTATGTTATACATTTGTTCGATTCCATAGAATGTATAACCAAGAGTGAACCCTAATGTAGACTATGGACTTTGGGTGATAATGAGGTGTCAGTTTAGGTTTATCATTTCTGGTAAGCAGACCACTCTGGTGCAGGATACTGATAAGGGGAAAGGCTGTGGGGGTGGGGGTGAAGTAGCATGTATATGAATATTATGGGAAATCTCATCTCTGTACCTTCCTCTCAATTTTCCTGAGAACTGGTTTAATAAAATAAAGACTTTTTTTTTTTTTTAAAAAAAGAGCTTCCCATATTTCAGCTGATCCCTTAAAAGAAACAAGTGCATTTTACTTTGAAGGATTTGTTTGAATAGGGCCAAAATTACCAGCCAAGCAAGCCCAGCCTTAAACTCCTCCCTTTCAAATTGTTCTGATGATGGACTTCCCCTACAGAGAAGTGAAGCTTCTGCCTGAAGGTCAAGTATTTTAAATATCCTCTGAAAAGCCCGCCAGCCTCTGAGGAGCAGGGAGGAAATGTGTATTTTGCTCCTGTTCTTTGATACAACTTCCAGAAGGGGTATTGAATCATAAATCTGATTAAGTTGAGGACTTCCAAGGTCAGGAAACAAGGTTTTGAAGAGATTGTTGGAAAAGTCTCTGTGATCACTTTTGTGATAAAATAGAAGGTATTTTGGGTTACAGGTAGACAAGGTTGAGAACACTTTTGAGTAGTGGTGTCCCAGCACTTCCTGTATAAAGTTACAGAAGAGCAAAAAAAAGGGGGGGGGGTAATCTAGGCAGATATAATTTTATAAAACCATTGGGATACAGAGATTTTATAGTGTAAAGCAACAGTCCTCAAACAGGGTTGGAGGGGGTGATTTAGCTTCCCAGAGCACATTAGCCAATGTCTAGAGACATTTTTGGTTGTCACAACTGAGCAGGGGTCACCTAGTATTGGTAACATAAAACCCGTCTACTAGTAGAGTCAATATAAGTTTTAGATATTGGATGGAGAACACCTAGGACATTGTCTGGAAGGGGAATTGCAAATATCCAGACAATAAATTCATGATCGATAATGTATTACTCATTAATGATAAATTATAATATACATAGTAAAAAGCCATATGCATTTTTAAACATGGTTAAGATAAATACTGTACATGGGCACAAAATATTTAGCATATAGTATAAAGGTCATCTTAGTGTAAGTAGAAATTTATCTTCTCTCATTTTATGGCAAAAAGTAGGGTCAGTTCCCCCTGAGGTGTTCTTTAAGCTGCATTAAAAGCTATAAAAATATTCTTTTTCCAGTTGTCAATAATTGTGGTTTGTTTTTCTCGACCAAGAAAGAGAACGTTATCTTGTGTTCATCTAAACCTAGGGATAACGGAGCCCTAAATATTCTTAGTTGAGAAACAATTCAACTGTTCTGTACTTGTATTTAGAGAGGGGTCGAAAGAAACAAACAGAAACCAAAAACTCATGGTTTGGGAGTCAGAGTCTTTTTCCACAATTCAAAAGTCAAAAATGGGTCAAAACATGACAGTGATTCCCTAACTCTTTTGGGGGGCAAAATCAGATCTGACAGATGACTACTTATGACTTTAGTTTCTAATTCAGGGTGGGCATTTTGAGATTTTGCTGGAGAAATATTAACGAGTTTGATTACGGGATGATGTTCCAGATTCCTCTGGGGGTGTTGCATAATAGATGTAAACCCTGAAAAATTCTAAATTCCCTTCCCCCCTCTCAAAAGCATGCTTCTATGCTCTCCATGGTTTCAGATCAGATCACTGATAGTGGTCTGCAGTATCAAAGGTATCTATCATTAATAGACTTGGAGGTGGATGTTAGTTGTGCAGAACAGAGGCAAGTTAGTCTGGACTTTAATCAGTGACTAAAGAAATGTTCTGTTTTCTGATTTCCAAAGGATAACAAGCAATCGGACTCCCTTACCTTTACAGAGTTAAGCCTGGGTTGTGTTTATGGAAAAGTATACAAATCAAAAAAAAAGTGGATCCCACCAAAATAATGACATTTTTTTGTGGAGAAAAGAGACTAGGAATGAGTCTTAATATATATTCATTTTGTCAGATAAACTTCTGACTAAATTGGGATAAATTTCTAAAGGATGGTTCTGGAATGAAATGGCAGTTAGAGCAATTTGATAATTTCCCCATTTATGTTAATTAGGAAAATAAAAATTTACTTAATAAAACTAGTTAGAGGATAGTTTCTAAGCACTGAAAACTAACAAGCCCACCTATGTTTGTCCACGTAAATTCCCTTAGCATGTTTTAAGTATGCCGCCCTCGAGTCTTCGTCTTTTTCTATGTATTCTTTTTTGCTTATGGTTAAATCACATCCACTAAAATATTTTATTCCGTATTCTAAATTACATATGTGTAGACACACATGTTATGAATCAAGTTTGTATAAAAAGGAAATAGATGCCTTCAGATATTTATAAACATGCTGACTAAACGGTCTGAAGTCATTTGATTCTGTTGATCTAAAGACTGTTCTGGCATCTGAATTATTTTTCCAGTTGGAGCAGCATAGAATTCTAACAGCTGTGGACCCATCCCTATCTTTATTGGATTCATCTTCTGGCTGTGTATGGTGTGCCTGAGGTCAGGGGTGAGTTTCTTCTCCCTTCCCCCTATTCCTGTACAAGTCCTTGTTTCTTACCTTCTCTGCAGGTGTCTCGTGGTGAATATCAGAGCTGCTCTGCAGGTGCGGCGTAGGGCCCAGGCTTGGACACCCAGACATAGCTGGTTCTCCATCATCTGGCAGTGTCTCCATGCTTTTCGACTTCTCCCATCTCTGTACCTTCTCCGTTCACTTTCCACAGCACTGGTCTCATCCCCTAAACATTCTGAGGGGAAAACCAAGTCCTGAGGGCATTTCTGCAGGAATTTTTCACAGGGTCTTACATACAAGTTTTCGTTGCATCTTGGTTTCTAGTTTGGCCTGAGCAGGAGAGAGAAGACGAGAAAGGAAATACAAATGAACAACAGATAAATACATTGAGATAAAACTCTGTCCAGTGAACACAGAAACCCATGTGTATGTAGATATTATCCACTTGTGATGATACTTAGTATATTTCCCCATCAATAATATTGCCGAAAACACTCACTTGGGAAGAAGATAAAGTAAGCAAACTGCTGTGCAGTATGTCCTTCTGTTCTCATTGACGATTGTAAGGTTTCATTTCTGTGTTGCTGGAAATTCGTGGTTATTATTTGCATTTCAAGAATGCTTTAAGCTGGCGATTACTAAGCAGAAAGTAAATGTTTGATGATAGAAGAGTTTGCAGAGGAGGTGAAATTGAGGATAAAAATTAGCAATTTTGGAATCTAAAAGGAAGTTCTATGCAGTATCTGAAAATATTTAATAGGTCTGAAAGCAAGTAGACATATACATATGTATACACACACAATTCATACACACAACACAGATATACAGGGGCACACACATGCACACACAAATTCGTGCACATCCCGCCTGCATGTACACACATGCCATTCACGCACACATGACACTCCTACACAAATGCATCACTCACGTACACAAAATCACACATACACTCACAGACCTCATCGGATGCTTTGCCACTGCTCTCCACAAAATTGTAAAATGGGTGAAATATAGCACAAAATTAGAAACACCGTAACAGTATGTATACTTTAGGATTACTGTGGATTTCTGTGTAGTGCTGAACTATGAATGTTTTAAAATAAAGCTTGATAACGTTTTGAAATAAAATGTTGATATATGTAGTGTTAGTGCTGTAAGATCAAGTTTCACAGGCATTGGACTATAATGAAGAAAACAGAGGTCAGACATCTTGCCATAACTCTGAGCAGCGAGAGAGCTATATGCAACCATGACAGAGTAACCCAAAGACGGTGCGAACCTTCTGTGTAAATATTACTTTAGACCCACTGACTTGTACAGTAGGGTTCAGTACAATCCTGCAGGTGTTGTATGTGCTAACGTTTGACTCAGTAACAGTGACTTCCTCCTGACTCCCAGACACTCCAGAATGATGTGGAATTGTATATATTTTCACTCCATTGCTTTCACCCTCTTTTGAAGCATTTAGTCATGGCTACCAGTTACCCTAAGTTGAATTTTTCAGCTTCTGAGCGGGGACTGGGAAAGTAGGAATTTGTACCAACTTTCTCTCCAGATACTGGAGGGAAGGCACAGCCAGAGCCAAGAGGAGGTCCAGGGCGAAAAAGAACAGCAAATCAATGAGCAAGTCCCATCTGGTAGAGTAGGCAACCAGGCTATGGGCTTAGTGATCTGATTCTGTTTTACTTCTGTTTGTATTCGTAAGCATTTTATGCATGCCACCAAAGTAAGTAAATACTAAGCCTCATCTCATTATCTACTCTCTGTTTTCCAAATATGTGTTAACTAGCAGAAAGCAGCCTCAGGACACCACCTGCACACCCCACAGGGTGAGAGCATTGCATACTTTCAAGAAGTACTCTTGCCTTCTCAATCTTCAATAATTTCCCCAAACGGGGAGTCCACAGATTTCCTAGACAGCTTCCTCATGTAGCCAATCAGGTCCATGCATGCTGCTAACTGAGTGATTTGCTAATGATCACATGCTTGCACAATTGACTAAGTGTCTTGGTTCTGTCTTTCTGATAAGTAGTCTGTTTTTACGTGAAGCAAGTCATATTATATATTTTTTAATTGAGACGAGCACATTAGTTATAGGTTTTTGTTTTTTTTTTTTTTTAACATAACTAGGCAAGACTGTATACCTACACATATGTGGAGGCTGGAAGTCCAAGATCAAGGCATGGCAGATTTGGTGTCTGGTGAGGACCCACTTTCTGGTTCATAGATGGTGACTTCTCACTGTGTCCTCACATGGTGGAAGGGGTGAGGGGGGTCTCTGGGGTCTCTTTTATAAGGAAACTACTCCCATTCATGAGGGCTCCACCCTCATGACCTCATCACTTCCTAAAGGCCTCACCTCCAAACACCATCACCTTGGGGGTTCAAATTTCAACATATGTAGGACAAAACATTCAGACCTTAGCTTGTTCTCTGTCTTTCTACCTACCTGTTCATCCAGTCCCTGAATATTGCATAGTACATTTTGTTACTTAATTCTGATGTCTTACTAGTTTTAAAATTAGACTGCATTTCTGACTGACATCATGTGGGGGGAATATAACAAGCACATCATTCTTATAGTTTGAAAGTTTTTCTATTTTTTTTTCTTATTTAGCATTATGTTTATATTCCTTTCCAATGCCTCTTTGAGTGACATGATTTTCCTCCCTCCTGGGGCTCCTACGATTCCCCTGTCACTTGAAATGCAATCAATCTCTAGTGTGTCTCATGTATACAGATGGTATCCATGGTGATGATGGTGACAAGGGTTAGGACAAGTGAGCTGATCTTACCTCAAAGATCTGTATTTATTATATATGTGTTTCCTCTCTGTCACTGAAGTCTGGAATATAAACCCCAAGACAGTGAAGCTTTGTTTTTGTCAAGATGATACTTGCAATGTCTCATTGTCATTAAGTGCATAATAAATATTTCAGAAGTACATGAGTGAATAAGTGAATCACAATATTGGCACCAGTGTGGTATGGCTTATGTTCCCCTATCTGGATTTTCTGCTGTACTTTCCGAATCTGTCTAATTCTCATCCATTAAGACTGATTGAAGATGGCCCTTTTCCAACTGCTCCTGGGTAGAGATAAATTTACCTCCACTGAACTCCTATTAAATTCTACCTGCCTCTATGTATTATATGGTATTTTCTAACACTCAGCTCTACCATGTGGAAACACTTGAGTAAAGACACTGACACTGCTTTTCCTAAAACCAAAGTAAGTGCTTGTAGTAGATTGAATCATGTACCCCCCAAAATCACTGAAGCTTGAATTGTGTCCCCAAGTTTTATGTACTAGAAACTTAGCCCCCACGGTGACTGTTTAAAGGGTGGGAAATCCTATTATGGTAATTGAAAGGTGGAGTCTTGAAGAGATGATCGGATTGTAGGATTGTGCAGTAGTGAATGTTTAAAAATGGTGATCAGGGGCATGGTTCTGAGGGCTTTAAAAGAAGAGTGCGTGAGGAGGTTAGCTCTCTCTCTGCTCCACTGTCTTCTGCCATGTGAGACTTCTGTGCTACTGTCACCACCAAGGTCTTCACCAGCTGTGTTCCCTTGACTTTGGACTTCCCAGCCTCAGAAATTGTAAGCAATAAATTTTGTTTCAGGTATTTTGTTATAAGCAACAGAAATGGACTAGTGCTTTCCACATGTCGCCATTCACAGACATTTGCACATGGTATACAACAGCTAAAGGATTAGGCTGGAAAAGCATTTTCTCCTGGCTTCGTATATGAAAAAGACCAAAGTTATGGAAACTGACTATGCAGGATCTTCCTCCTACCAAGTAAGGAAAGACAAGTCTATTCACTTAAAATTGACATCATTACATTGTCATCTGATAATTTTTCCAGCATTCTTTACTTTATCCATATTAAAGTATTAATTAATGCTGATTTATACAATTCAGTTCAGGTTCACAAATATTTTAATGAGCCCTTGCTCTGTACCAGGCTTTATTATGTAACTAGTTCTTGATGATGTAACAATGGGTAGTAGACATTTTTTGTATCCCATTCAGCTCTGAAAGTCTGATGTCTATTCACAGATAGACTGAAAACACTTGAATGAAGGAAGACATGGTTTCTGCTGTCAAAGAAAAAGATCAGACACCAACTAGAGTTCGAAAAAGAGCAGAATAATTTTGATGGAACAACAGTTATACTTAGAAACAAGGCTTCTTGGTTGTTGTTGAATATTCTTCTGAGCCATTTTAATGTTCAAAGCTCGATAGAAATTGATAAATAAGATGTGCTGATTTAAATTGGCTATTCCAGAATATTAGCTGTACCCAGACTTGCACTAATCCAGTTACTACTGGTTCATTCATTTAGCCCCGAAAATGTTCTGAACATCTCCTATGTGCTCTTCATGGTACAAAACTCCAAGAATAAAATATTGAGCAAAAAAGACATAGTTTCTTACTGAATGTAACTTATAGTCTACTGCTGTGTTTCTCCATCAGTGGTCATTTTTGCCCCTAGGGGACATTTGGCAATATCTGCAGACTAGTTTGTTGTGACTAGGATTTGCTACTTGTTCCTAGTAAGAAGAGGCCACGGACACTGCCCTAAATCTTTCAACACACAGGACAGCCCCCCACAAGAAAGAATTATCTGCCCTGAAATGTCAACAGTGCCAGGGCTGGAAGCTCTGATCTAGTGGTAGAGGAAAAATAGTCCACCAGTCACCCACAAGGGTAATTACAAACTGGAATAAATGCTGGATACTAGTGGAGATCATTTCCAGAGCTTCTGCTCTAGTCAGCAGGACACACATGGACAATGAGAACATGAGGCTCAAGGGGCAGGGATGGGTTATTAGGGTAAGGACTTGTTGAGCATGTGCAAAGGTCCTGAGGTTGGAGGAAGCCTCACCAATCCAGGATCTGAGTGTACAGGTGTGGCTTGAGGGCAGGGGGCAACAGGGAAATAGGTAAGAGGAAAACAGGGAAGTGGACAGGGGTCAGATCTTTGAGGGCTTTGTATTCTCACCTAACCCATTGATAGACCTTGGAGATGTGGAAACAACTGAAAAATGGTGTCTGCTCTAGAGAGCTCATATTCTCAGTCAGAAGAAATTTGCAGGGCAAGATTAGTGATTCTCAAATGCTTGTCAATTTCCTCCTAAGAACTTGTGCTTTTCTAGATTTTAATTGGCTTATTTTCTTCCCACATTTTAGTTGAGCATTATTCATTCATTGCTATTGAGTTTTTACTCTTTTTCTTTCTTTCTTTCTGTCTTTCCTTCACAAAGTTAGACTGCAGACAAGTAAGTCTTGTCACTTATTGATTTGAAAGGCCACGTGTCAATTCTTAAAGTTGAAACTGCAAAGGGTCATGATTTGAAGATATGAAGGCTGTTATTTTTTTGAAGGCTGAGTTTGGATTGGTTTGAGTTGACTGTGGTT
>NW_007728514.1:35938-38513 GCF_000696425.1 Galeopterus variegatus | reverse complement strand
ACATTCCTTGCAAGTGTTATGAATTTATTCCATATAATTTCTCTTTATGTTTAGTCTTTCATGACTTCTCCCTATCTTGTTAAGCCATGTCCCCTCAGATTTGGGCTTGTGAAGATTTTCTTCTGGAGTAACATAGAGAGACTAACTGATTGACGTTTTGGGCAAGGGCATCTCCAGAATTCCCCCCTTCAACAACCAGAGTGTATTAGTCTATTTCTGTTGTTTATAACAGAATACATGAAACCGAGTAATTTACAAAGGAATATGATTTATTTCTTACAGTTTGGAGTCTGGGAAGTCCGTGGTCCAAGGGACACATTGGGTGATGGCTTCCTCTTGGTGACACTCTACAGTGATGCAGGGTGTCACTTGGTAAGAATGGGCTGAGAAAGAGGGAGATAACCTCCTCACTTGGTCTGCTTTTGAAGCCATCAGAACCAGACACATTACTCCATTAATGGATCCATCCATTCTTGAGGACACAGTCCTCACAATCTAATCACTTCTTAAAGGCCCCACCTTTCAAATACCATAATTGGATTTTCCACTCTCTTCATATTTTTACAATAGGGTCAGGTTTCCATGAGTTTTGAGGGAACATTCAATCCACAGCACAGAGCAATACCCTGAGTCTTCTTGTTTCATTTTATTTGTTCTATTACTTACATTTTTATGCCACTGCTATAATAATTTTCAAAAGAATATCCAATAAAAGCAATGTTTTCAATGACTGGGTTTGGTAAGTCTGTAGTCAAATTCATATCTTAAAAAAATGTACACCCTTTAAATATTTCAAAGTACATGTCATGAAAACAAACAAGCAAAAAAAAAAAATACAGCACCGCAAGAAAGCTGAAGTGGCCATATTAATATCAGCAAAGATGACTTCATGAGAGGGAGTATTTCCATAAAAAAGAAGGGTATTTCATAGTGACATAAGGAACAATTTATCAAAGAGACCTGATAATTTTAATTGATGTGCACCTAACAGGGCTTCAAAGTACAAAGTAAGCAATAAAATCAAAGAAGGACACCTCAATAACAATAGTTGGAGATGTGAAGATATCTCTCATAGAAACTGATGAAACACCTAGAGGGAGAAAACACACACACACACACACACACACACACACACACACACACAGAGTGAGGGTGTAAACATTTTCAAAAACATTATCAAAACCCTCAGCCTGATGGATGTATCTAGACCAGTGCACAAACCAACAACGACACATTATTTTTAGGCACACAAAAGACACAATGAGGTCAACCACGAGAAAAACACTACTGTATTAAAAAGATTTAAATGAAACCATACTGAAACTATTTGCTGATTGCAAGAGAATTAAGGTAGAAATAGTTCATAGCAAATATTTAGAAAATTCCAACATAAAAATAAAAACACTTGTAAATAATCCATGGAAGTGAGAAAGTATTGTGAACTGAATGATGAGGAAAACACAGTAGATCAAAATTCATGATGTGTCATAAAGCAGCACTTAGAAGGAAATGTACAGCTTCCAGTGCCTTTATTTTAGATAAACAAAGGTTTGGAAAGAATGTCTTAAGACATCAACTGGAGAAGCATGAAAAAGAAGAGAAGATTAATCCCAAAGTAGACAGAAGAGTGGATATAATGGATATTGATTAATTAGAATACATTATATATATATATATGCAGAATATACTATATATATAAGGAAAATAAAATACACTATAGATGTGGAATAATAGAATACACTATATACATATACAGAATAGAATACACTATATATATGCAGAATACACTATATAGAGAGAATAGAATACACTATGTATATGCAGCATAATAGAATACACTATATATATGCAGACTACACTATATATATATATATATACACACACACAGAATAATAGAATATATTGTATATATGCAGAATAGAATACACTATATATATGCAGAATATACAATATATATGGAATAACATAATACACTGTATGTATATATATATGCAGAATATACAATATATATGGAATAACATAATACACTGTATGTATATATATATGCAGAATAATAGAATATGCTGTATATATGCAGAATACTATCTCTATATATACAGAATAATAGAGTCCACTATATATGTATGCAGAATAATAGAATACACTACATATATGCAGAATACACAATATATATATTATATATGTGCAAGCATATATATTTTGTTGTTGTTGTTGTTGTTTCATTTTATCATCTTTTTACCCATCTTTTCCATAACCCCTGGCATCCTGAGATTTTTGCCTTCCCCTCTATATTTAAAGCAATAAATTTAAGATAAACATTTTTAAGAGAGAGAAAGCAGGAGTCAAGTGAAAAAGACAGAGGCGTAGCAAGAAGCAGAGATAAAAGAACACTTGTACAGACCTATGGGAAGAGGGCAAAGTCTATCTGTTGGTTTCTTTGGTATCATCTCCCTTCTACTTCCTCTGTCTAGTGTGTATATATGGGCAGTGTCCCATCCTTGTCTTGGTCTACACTAGGCTGTACTTTGGCTTATTATAAACACCTTCAAAAGCAATGAACTCCCTTTGTAGGCCA
>NW_007728514.1:5343-34938 GCF_000696425.1 Galeopterus variegatus | reverse complement strand
GCGCCACCGGGCCGGCCCCAAGACTTTAAAAAAAAAAAAAAAAAAGAGCTTCCCGTATTTCAGCTGATCCCTTAAAAGAAACAAGTGCATTTTACTTTGAAGTATTTGTTTGAATAGGGCCAAAATTACCAGCCAAGCAAGCCCAGCCTTAAACTCCTCCCTTTCAAATTGTTATGATGATGGACTTCCCCTACAGAGAAGTGAAGCTTCTGCCTGAAGGTCAAGTGTTTTAAGTATCCTCTGAAAAGCCAGCCAGCCTCTGAGTAGCAGGGAGGAAATGTATATTTTGCTCCTGTTCTTTGACATAACCTCCAGAAGGGGTATTGAATCATAAATCTGATTAAGTTGAGGACTTCCAAGGTCAAGAAACAAGGCTTTGAAGAGATTGTTGGAAAAGTCTCTGTGATCACTTCTGTGATAAAATAGAAGGTATTTTGGGTTACAGGTAGACGAGGTTGAGAACAGTTTTGAGTAGTGGTGTCCCAGCACTTCCTGTATAAAGTTACAGAAGAGCAAAAAAAAGGGGGGGGGGGAATCTAGGCAGATATAATTTTATAAAACCATTGGGATACAGAGATTTTATAGTGTAAAGCAACAGTCCTCAAACAGGGTTGGAGGGGGTGATTTAGATTCCCAGAGCACATTAGCCAATGTCTAGAGACATTTTTGGTTGTCACAACTGAGCAGGGGTCACCTAGTGGGTGGAGGCCTGGAGGTCTGAAATGCTGCTCAACATACTATTTTGTGCAGGACCACCTTCCATGCAAGGAAGTATCTGTTCCAAAGTGTCAGTAATGTCAAGCTTGGAAAACTGGTGTAAAAGAAGGAAGGGAAACTTTGAAACTGAATATATTAGGTTGAATTGTGACCTCAGGAATTACTATGTCTGTGGACTTGCCCAAATTATTATTGTCACTTGATCCTGTTCAAACCTATGAAAATTGGTAACATAAAGCCCATCTACTAGTAGAGTCAATATAAGTTTTAGATATTGGATGGAGAACACCTAGGACATTGTCTGGAAGGGGAATTGCAAATATCCAGACAATAAATTCATGATTGATAATGTATTACTCATTAATGATAAATTATAATATACATAGTAAAAAAGCCATATGCATTTTTAAACATGGTTAAGATAAATACTGTACATGGGCACAAAATATTTAGCATATAGTATAAAGGTCATCTTAGTGTAAGTAGAAATTTATCTTCTCTCATTTTATGGAAAAAGTAGGGTCAGTCCCCCTGAGGTGTTCTTTAAGCTGCATTAAAAGCTATAAAAATATTCTTTTTCCAGTTCTTGTCAATAATTGTGGTTTGTTTTTCTCAACCAAGAAAGAGAACGTCATCTTGTGTTCATCTAAACCTAGGGATAACAGAGCCCTAAATATTCTTAGTTGAGAAACAATTCAACTATTCTGTACTTGTATTTAGAGAGGGGTCGAAAGAAACAAACAGAAACCAAAAACTCATGGTTTGGGAGTCAGAGTCTTTTTTCCACAATTCAAAAGACAAAAACGGGTCAAAACATGACAGTGATTCCCTAACTCTTTTGGGGGGCAAAATCAGATCTGGCAGATGACTACTTATGACTTTAGTTTCTAATTCAGGGTGGGCATTTTGAGATTTTGCTGCAGAAATATTAACGAGTTTGATTATGGGGGAAGATGTTCCAGATTCCTCTGGGGGTGTTGCATAATAGATGTAAACCCTGAAAAATTCTAAATTCCCTTCCCCCCTCTCAAAAGCATGCTTCTATGCTCTCCATGGTTTCAGATCAGATCACTGATAGTGGTCTGCAGTATCAAAGGTATCTATCATTAATAGACTTGGAGGTGGATGTTAGTTGTGCAGAACAGAGGCAAGTTAGTCTGGACTTTAAGCAGTGACTAAAGAAATGATCTGTTTTCTGATTTCCAAAGGATAACAAGCAATCAGACTCCCTTACCTTTACAAAGTTAAGTCTGGGTTGTGTTTATGGAAAAGTATACAAACCAAAAAAAAGTGGATCCCACCAAAATAATGACCTTTTTTTTTGTGGAGAAAAGAGATTAGGAATGAGTCTTAATATATATTCATTTTGTCAGATAAACTTCTGGCTAAATTGGGATAAATTTCTAAGGGATGGTTCTGGAATGAAATGGCAGTTAGAGCAATTTGATAATTTCCCCATTTACGTTAATTAGGAAAATAAAATTTACTTAATAAAACTAGTTAGAGGATAGTTTCTCAGCACTGAAAACTAACAAGCCCACCTATGTTTGTCCACGTAAATTCCCTTAGCATATTTTAAGTATGCCGCCCTCGAGTCTTACTACATCTTTTTTCTATGTATTCTTTTTTGCTTATGGTTAAATCACATCCACGAAAATATTTTATTCCGTATTCTAAATTACATATGTGTAGACACACATGTTATAAATCAAGTTTGTATAAAAAGGAAATAGACGCCTTCAGATATTTGTAAACATGCTGACTAAACGGTCTGAAGTCATTTGATTTTGTTGATCTAAAGACTGTTCTGGCATCTGAATTATTTTTCCAGTTGGAGCAGAATAGAATTCTAACAGCTGTGGACCCATCCCTATCTCTATTGGATTCATCTTCTGGCTGTGTATGGTGTGCCTGAGGTCAGGTGTGAGTTTCTTCTCCCTTCCCCCTATTCCTGTACAAGTCCTTGTTTCTTACCTTCTCTGCAGGTGTCTCGTGGTCAATACCAGAGCTGCTCTGCAGGTGCGGCATAGGGCCCAGGCTTGGACACCCAGACATAGCTGGTTCTCCATTATCTGGCAGTGTCTCCATGCTTTTCGACTTCTCCCATCTCTGTACCTTCTCCGTTCACTTTCCACAGCACTAGTCTCATCCCCTAAACATTCTGAGGGGAAAACCAAGTCCTGAGGGCATTTCTGCAGGAATTTTTCACAGGGTCTTATATACAAGTTTTTGTTGCATCTTGGTTTTTAGTTTGGCCTGAGCAGAAGGAGAGAGAAGATGAGAAAGGAAATACAAATGAACAACAGATAAATACATTGAGATAAAACTCTGTCCAGTGAACACAGAAACCCATGTGTATGTAGATATTATCCACTTGCGATGATACTTAGTATATTTCCCCATCAATAATATTGCTGAAAACACTCACTTGGGAAGAAGATAAAGTAAGCAAACTGCTGTGCAGTATGTCCTTCTGTTCTCATTGACAATTGTAAGGTTTCATTTCTGTGTTGCTGGAAACTCGTGGTTATTATTTGCATTTCAAGAATGCTTTAAGCTGGCGATTACTAAGCAGAAAGTAAATGTTTGATGATAGAAGAGTTTGCAGAGGAGGTGAAATTGAGGATAAAAATTAGCAATTTTGGAATCTAAAAGGAAGTTCTATGCAGTATCTGAAAATATTTAATAGGTCTGAAAGCAAGTAGACATATACATATGTATACACACACAATTCATACACACAACACAGATATACAGGGGCACACACATGCACACACAAATTCGTGCACATCCCGCCTGCATGTACACACATGCCATTCACGCACACATGACACTCCTACACAAATGCATCACTCACGTACACAAAATCACACATACACTCACAGACCTCATCGGATTCTTTGCCACTGCTCTCCACAGAATTGTAAAATGGGTGAAATATAGCACAAAATTAGAAACACCGTAACAGTATGTATGCTTTAGGATTACTGGGGATTTCTGCGTAGTGCTGAACTATGAATGTTTTAAAATAAAGCTTGACAAAGTTTTGAAATAAAATGTTGATATATGTAGTGTTAGTGCTGTAAGATCAAGTTTCACAGGCATTGGACTATAATGAAGAAAACAGGGGTCAGACATCTTGCCGTAACTCTGAGCAGCGAGAGAGCTATATGCAACGATGACAGAGTAACCCAAAGATGGTGCGAACCTTCTGTGTAAATATTACTTTAGACCCACTGACTTGTACAGTAGGGTTCAGTACAATCCTGCAGGTGTTGTATGTGCTAACGTTTGACTCAGTAACACTGACTTCCTCCCGACTCCCAGACACTCCAGAATGATGTGGAATTGTATATATTTTTACTCCATTGCTTTCACCCTCTTTTGAGGCATTTAGTCATGGCTACCAGTTACCCTAAGTGGAATTTTTGAGCCTCTGAGGGGCGACTGGGAAAGTAGGAATCTGAACCAATTTTCTCTCCAGATACTGGAGGAAGGCACAGCCAGAGCTGAGAGGAGGTCCAGGGCAAAAAAGAACAGCAAATCAATGAGCAAGTCCCATCTGGTAGAGTAGGCAACCAGGCTATGGGCTTAGTGATCTGACTCTGTTTTCCTTCTGTTTGTATTGGTAAGCATTTTATGCATGCCACCAAAGTAAGTAAATACTAAGCCTCATCTCATTATCTACTCTCTGTTTTCCAAATATGTGTTAACTAGCAGAAAGCAGCCTCAGGACACCACCTGCACACCCCACAGGGTGAGAGCATTGCATACTTTCAAGAAGTACTCTTGCCTTCTCAATCTTCAATAATTTCCCCAAACGGGGAGTCCACAGATTTCCTAGACATCTTCCTCATGTAACCAATCAGGTCCGTGCATGTTGCTAACTGAGTGATTTGCTAATGATCACGTGCTTGCACAATTGACTAAGTGTCTTGGTTCTGTCTTTCTGATAAGTAGTCTGTTTTTATGTGAAGCAAGTCATATTATATATTTTTTAATTGAGACGAGCACATTAGTTATAGGTTTGTTTGTTTGTTTGTTTTTTAACATAACTAGGCAAGACTGTATACCTACACATATGTGGAGGCTGGAAGTCCAAGATCAAGGCATGGCAGATTTGGTGTCTGGTGAGGACCCGCTTTCTGGTTCATAGATGGTGTCTTCTCACTGTGTCCTCACATGGTGGAAGGAGTGAGGGGGCTCTCTGGGGTCTCTTTTATAAGGAAACTACTCCCATTCATGAGGGCTCCACCCTCATGACCTCATCACTTCCTAAAGGCCCCACCTCCAAACACCATCACCTTGGGGGTTCAAATTTCAATATATGTAGGACAAAACATTCAGACCTTAGCTTGCTCTCTGTCTTTCTACCTATCTGTTCATCCAGTCCCTGAATATTGCATAGTATATTTTGTTACTTAATTCTGGTGTCTTACTGGTTTTAAAATTAGACTGCATTTCTGAGTGACATCATGTGGGGGAATATAACAAGCACATCATTCTTATAGTTTGAAAGTTTTTCTGTTTTTTTTTTTTTCTTATTTAGTATTATATTTATATTCCTTTCCAATGCCTCTTTGTGTGACATGATTTTCCTCCCTCCTGGGGCTCCTACGATTCCCCTGTCACTTGAAATGCAATCAATCTCTAGTGTGACTCATGTATACAGATGGTATCCATGGTGATGATGGTGACAAGGGTTAGGACAAGGGAGCTGATCTTACCTCAAAGATCTGTATTTATTATATATGTGTTTACTCTCTGTCACTGAAGTCTGGAATATAAACCCGAAGACTGTGAAGCTTTGTTTTTGTCAAGATGATACTTGCAATATCTCATTGTTATTAAGTGCTTAATAAATATTTCAGAAGAACATGAGTGAATAAGTGAATCACAATATTGGCACCAGTGTGGTATGGCTTATGTTCCCCTATCTGGATTTTCTGCTGTACTTTCCGAATCTGTCTAATTCTCATCCATTAAGACTGATTGAAGATGGCCCTTTTCCAACTGCTCCTGGGTAGAGATAAATTTACCTCCACTGAACTCCTATTAAATTCTACCTGCCTCTATGTATTATATGGTATTTTCTAACACTCAGCTCTACCACATGGAAACACTTGAGTGAAGACACCGACACTGCTTTTCCTAAAACCAAAGTAAGTGCTTGTAGTATATTGAATCATGTACCCCCCAAAATCACTGAAGCTTGAATTGTGTCCCCAAGTTTTATGTATTAGAAACTTAGCCCCCACGGTGACTGTTTAAAGGGTGGGAAATCCTATTATGCTAATTGAAAGGGGGAGCCTTGAAGAGGTGATCAGATTGTAGGATTGTGCAGTAGTGAATGTTTAAAAATGGTGATCAGGGGCATGGTTCTGAGGGGCTTAAAAGAAGAGTGTGTTAGGAGGTTAGCTCTCTCTCCACCGTCTTCTGCCATGTGAGACTTCTGTGCTACTGTCACCACCAAGGTCTTCACCAGCTGTGTTCCCTTGACTTTGGACTTCCCAGCCTCAGAAATTGTAAGCAATAAATTTTGTTTCAGGTATTTTGTTATAAGCAACAGAAATGGACTAATGCTTTCCACATGTCGCCATTCACAGACATTTGCACATGGTATACAACAGCTAAAGGATTAGGCTGGAAAAGCATTTTCTCCTGGCTTCATAGATGAAAAAGACCAAAGTTATGGAGACTGACTATGCAGGATCTTCCTCCTACCAAGTAAGGAAAGACAAGTCTTTTCACTTAAAATTGACATCATTACATTGTCATCTGATAATTTTTCCAGCATCCATTACTTTATCCATATTAAAGTATTAATTAATGCTGATTTATACAATTCAGTTCAGGTTCACAAATATTTTAATGAGCCCTTGTTCTGTACCAGGCTTTATTATGTAACTAGTTCTTGATGATGTAACAATGGGTAGTAGACTTTTTGTATCCCATTCAGCTCTGAAAGTCTGATGTCTATTCACAGATAGACTGAAAACACTTGAATGAAGGAAGACATGGTTTCTGCTGTCAAAGAGAAAGATCAGACACCAACTAGAGTTCGAAAAAGAGCAGAATAATTTTGATGGAACAAGAGTTATACTTAGAAACAAAGCTTCTTGGTTGTTGTTGAATATTCTTCTGAGCCATTTTAATGCTCAAATCTCGATAGAAATTGATAAATAAGATGTGCTGATTTAAATTGGCTATTCCAGAATATTAGCTGTACCCAGACTTGCACTAATCCAGTTACTACTGGTTCATTCATTTAGCCCCGAAAATGTTCTGAACATCTCCTATGTGCTCTTTATGGTACAAAACTCCAAGAATAAAATATTGAGCGAAAAAGACATAGTTTCTTACTGAATGTAACTTATAGTCTACTGCTGTGTTTCTCCATCAGTGGTCATTTTTGCCCCTAGGGGACATTTGGCAATATCTGCAGACTAGTTTGTTGTGACTAGCATTTGCTACTTGTTCCTAGTAAGAAGAGGCCACGGACACTGCCCTAAATCTTTCAACACACAGGACAGCCCCCCCACAAGAAAGAATTATCTGCCCTGAAATGTCAACAGTGCCAGGGCTGGAAGCTCTGATCTAGTGGTAGAGGAAAACTAGTCCACCAGTCACCCACAAGGGTAATTACAAACCGGAATAAATGCTGGATACTAGTGGAGATCATTTCCAGAGCTTCTGCTCTAGTCAGCAGGACACACATGGATAATGAGAACATGAGGCTCAAGGGGCAGGGATGGGTTATTAGGGCAAGGACTTGTTGAGCATGTGCAAAGGTCCTGAGGTTCGAGGAAGCCTCAACAATCCAGGATGTGAGTGTACAGGTATGGCTTGAGGGCAGGGGACAACAGGGAGATAGGTAAGAGGAAAACAGGAAAATGGACAGGGGTCAGATCTTTGACAGCTTTGTATTCTCACCTAACCCACTGATAGACCTTGGAGATGTGGAACAACTGAAAATGGTGTCTGCTCTAGAAAGCTCATATTCTCAGTCAGAAGAAATTTGCAGGGCAAGGTTAGTGATTCTCAAATGCTTGTCAATTTCCTCCTGAGAACTTGTGCTTTTCTAGATTTTAATTGGCTTATTTTCTTCCCACATTTTAGGTGAGCATTATTCATTCATTGCTATTGAGTTTTTACTCTTTTTCTTTCTTTCTTTCTTTCTTTCTTTCTGTTTTTCCTTCACAAAATTAGACTGGAGACAACTAAGTCTTGTCACTCATTGATTTGAAAGGCCATGTGTCAATTCTTAAAGTTGAAAGTGCAAAGGGTCATGATTTGAGGATATGAAGGCTGTTATTTTTTTGAAGGCTGAGTTTGGATTGGTTTGAGTTGACTGTGGTTACTAAGCTATTGTGTGGGGGGGCAACCGTAACTAATGACTGGCATGGATTCTTTTTGACAGGTGAGACTCCATGTGATAAAATGAGTTCTAGAATACATAAGGGTCATGGTATACATTCCTTGCAAGTGTTATGAATTTATTCCATATAATTTCTCTTTATGTTTAGTCTTTCACGACTTCTCCCCATCTTGTTAAGCCATGTCCCTCAGATTTGGGCTTGTGAAGATTTTCTTCTGGAGTCACATAGAGAGACTAACTGATTGACGTTTCGGGCAAGGGCATCTCCAGAATTCCCCCCTTCAACAACCAGAGTGTATTAGTCTATTTTTGTTGCTTATAACAGAATACATGAAACAGAGTAATTTACAAAGGAATACAATTTACTTCTTACAGTTTGGAGTCTGGGAAATCCGTGGTCCAGGGAGCAAATTGGGTGATGGCTTCCTCTTGGTGACACTCTACAGTGATGCAGGGTGTCACTTGGTAAGAATGGGCTGAGAAAGAGGGAGATAAGCTCCTCACTTGCTCTGCTTTTGAAGCCATCAGAACCACACACATTACTCCATCCATTCTTGAGGACACAGTCCTCACAATCTAATCACTTCTTAAAGGCTCCACCTTTCAAATACCATAATTGGATTTTCCACTCTCTTCTTATGGTTACAATAGGGTCAAGTTTCCATGAGTTTTGAGGGAACATTCAATCCACAGCACAGAGCAATACCCTGAGTCTTCTTGTTCGATTTTATTTGTTGTATTACTTACATTTTTATGCCACTGCTATAATAATTTTCAAAAGAATATCCAATAAAAGCAATGTTTTCAATGACTGGGTTTGGTAAGTCTGCAGTCAAATTCATATCTTAAAAATATGTACACCCTTTAAATATTTCAAAGTACATGTCATGAAAACAAACAAGCAAAAAAAAAAAAAAAAAACAGCACCGCAAGAAAGCTGAAGTGGCTATATTAACATCAGCAAAGATGACTTCATGAGAGGGAGTATTTCCATAAAAAAGAAGGATATTTCATAATGACATAAGGAACAATTTATCAAAGAGACCTGATAATTTTAATTGATGTGCACCTAACAGGGCTTCAAAATACAAAGTAAGCAATAAAATCAAAGAAGGACACCTCAATAACAATAGTTGGAGATGTGAAGATATCTCTCATAGAAACTGATGAAACACCTAGAGGGAGAACACACACACATACACACACACACACAGAGTGAGGGTGTAAACATTTTCAAAAACATTATCAAAACCCTCGGCCTGATGGATGTATCTAAACCAGTGCACAAACCAACAACGACACATTATTTTTAGGCACACAAAAGATACAATGAGGTCAACCACGAGAAAGACACTACTGTATTAAAAAGATTTAAATGAAACCATACTGAAACTATTTGCTGATTGCAAGAGAATTAAGGTAGAAATAGTTCATAGCAAATATTTAGAAAATTCCAACATAAAAATAAAAACACTTGTAAATAATCCATGGAAGTGAGAAAGTATTGTGAACTGAATGATGAGGAAAACACAGTAGATCAAAATTCATGATGTGTCATAAAGCAGCACTTAGAAGGAAATGTACAGCTTCCAGTGCCTTTATTTTTGATAAACAAAGGTTTGAAGAGAATGTCCTAAGACATCAGCTGTAGAAGCATGAAAATGAAGAGAAGATTAATCCCAAAGTAGACAGAAGAGTGGATATCATGGATATTGATTAAACAGAATACATTATATATACATAAATATGCAGAATACACTATATATATAAGAATAAGATGATACACTATATATGTGGAATAATAGAAAACACTATATATATATACATTCAGAATAGAGTACACTATATATATGCAGAATACACTATATAGAGAGAATAGAATACACTATGTATATGCAGAATAATAGAATACACTATATATATGCAGACTACACTATATATATATACAGAATAATAGAATATATTGTATATATGCAGAATAGAATACACTATATATATGCAGAATATACGTATATATGGAATAACATAATACACTGTATGCATATATATATATGCAGAATAATAGAATATGCTGTATATATGCAGAATACTCTCTCTATATATACAGAATAATAGAGTACACTATATATGTATGCAGAATAATAGAATACACTACATATATGCAGAATACACAATATATATATATTATATGTGCAAGTATATATATTTTGTTGTTGTTGTTGTTGTTTCATTTTATCATCTTTTTACCCATCTTTTCCATAAACCCTGGCATCCTGAGATTTTTGCCTTCCCCTCTATATTTAAAGCAATACATTTAAGATAAACATTTTTAAGAGAGAGAAAGCAGGAGTCAAGTGAAAAAGACAGAGGCGTAGCAAGAAGCAGAGATAAAAGAACACTTGTACAGACCTATGGGAAGAGGGCAAAGTCTATCTGTTGGTTTCTTTGGTATCATCTCCCTTCTACTTCCTCTGTCTAGTGTGTATATATGGGCAGTGTCCCATCCTTGTCTTGGTCTACACTAGGCTGTACTTTGGCTTATTATAAACACCTTCAAAAGCAATGAACTCCCTTTGTAGGCCAGACAATCACCCTTTCTTAAAAAAAGGACATGAAGCAAATGTAAAATCTGTGCTGTCTTCTTTCTTCGTTCATGCATGTGTTTCAATGTTCCACCATGATCATAACCACCATATTTTCCCTCAACCAGCTGAAATTATTTTTGTAAGTCTCATAGTAATGCAACTTCATAGACTGAGGACAAATATTTGCAAAATCCCCATTTTATGAATTTATTCATTTCTATTGTCTTTGCTGCCATTTTTACAGGGCTTTGAAATGTCCAAAGAGCTACACAAAAGTTTGATGGATTACTCTCTCCCTAGAAGTGAATGAGTGTTCATCCGTCATTGGTAGTTGAGCTAACCATGTGTGAGAGGTTAGTGTATTGAGGTCCAGTTAATACACTTAGAGCTTAGATCCCTGTGTTCAGACAGGGTCTTTCCAGTCTCTGTAGGGATCCAGCTGCCTGAACATAATGAGTTCTTGAGATGTATGAGTGTTTATATAACTAGCTAAACATACAATTTCAGTGATTCATTTAATTGATAGCTAGATGTGGAAACCTCCTTTTACTGGGGCAGAAATGATTACTTCTGGCCAAAAATGTTCCTGAAATTTTTAAAATATTTTTTATTCCCATGCTAAGAATGCACTCTTATGTCCATAAATGCTTTCTTCTTTCTACTGAGTACCTTCTGATAGGCATCTCTGTCAATCAGATTTTAACATCACGAAGCCAGGGGCTCTCAGCGTGTTAACCTCTTTGACCTTTAATTTCTCACATAATGCCCTTCAACTGTCCACTTTTCCACAAGTGGCTTTTGAGGAATCTAGAGACACAGGAGCCTCTTTTCCCGAACAGAATACCAATTTCACTGGAAACTCAATCATTGCACTGCGAGATGGTGTACCTTTTTTTTTTTTTTTTAGATGCATCTTCTAAAGGCTAAGCCTGAAGATAACACGTTAAAGGGTAACATTTTAACAGGGGATATTACCGTGCATTTTGGAAGGCCATCATTTCAAACAACAAGATCATTGTTTCTTTTTTCCAAGGAAAGCTTGACCTCTCATCTATAGGGGTGGCTGGTTTCTACCTGCCTGCAGGAGATGTGGCTCAGGAGTCATCACAAGCCAAGGTTAACTGACTGTGACATCACAATATAGTCTGAGGGAGCTGCCTTCTGACAGGCTGGTGGTAAGGCATTCCCTTGGCTCTGCAGGTGGAGATTTCAGGAGACAGCATTATGCACAGAATTGGCTGAACCTGTCTTGGGATATTCGACCATGGAGCATAACTTTTCTCCGAGGTGGGTGTTATAACACAGTTCTTGCTGTAGTATGTACAGACAGCTCTATGTGATGGGTGAGTGCTCTCCATGTGTATAATGAATAATTAGTTAGCTCCATAATGTGGAATATTTTTAGATGCCCTGTCTGATACTCCAAGATATTGGTCACTGGGGACTTCGTGTCCAGATACAGATGCTACACACATGTCAATGATGGAACCTGGTCAGGGACTATTTTGATTTTTCACCTATTTTTTTCTCAAATCCAGAGTTTACCTCATTAGCACTACAAAAATTTGTGAGGGTGCTGAGTGGTATCTGCAGCCTCAACCCACCAAATGCCAGTAGCACCAAAAACCCATCCCTTGCTGTGAAAAGCAAAATTATCTCCAGTCATTGCCAAGTGTCACCTGAGGGGGTAAGTTTGTCCCCATTAATCATAACTCCCTGTATTAGTCCATCTCTGTTGCTTTTAATAGAAATACATGAAACTGGGTAATTTGTAGAGAGATTATATTTATTGCTTACAGTTCTGGAGGATGGGAAGTCCCAAGTCCAGAGAAAGCATCTGGTGAGGTGACTCTACAGCAATGCATGGTGTCACATGGTGAGAAAAGCAGAAAAGAGGGAGAGCTAACTCCCCACTCTCTCCTTTGAAAGCCCTCAGAACCATGCCCTTGACCTCCATTAAACCATCAATGGATTAATCCATTTGCAAGGGCATGATCCTCACAATGTAATCACCTCTTCAAGGACCCAACTTTCAATTACTGTAATAGGGTATCCCACCCTCTTAACACAGTCACAGTGGTGTTTAAGTTTTAAGTGAATGGACTTTGGGATGCACTGGCACAGGGGTGACACTAGTAATGGGACAGAATAGAGAATCCCAAAGTGCATATGGGCCGAGTGGCCTGGATGATCCCAGGTAGGATCAACTTTGTGTCCTGCTGAATCTCACTGTGGTGTTTTTAGTTTTACTTTCTTCCTTTTTTAATCTTCTTCCTCTACTTTCTTTTTAGTTTCTTCTGTCTTTATTATTTTTTTATTTTATTTATTTATTTTTTTTGTCTTTTTCCATGTCCGGCAATGGATTGCAACCCTCAGTGTTGCCCCCGTACCGGACCGGGGACCGGCAACGGGATTGCAAGCCTCGGTGTTGCTCCCGCGCCTCGCTCAGCCAGTGAGCGGGAACCGGTCTGTATGTGGGATCTGAACCCTCGGGCGGGAGCGCCGCTGCGCTTCCCAAGCGGCGCACTTATCCAGTGCGCCACCGGGGCGGCCCTCTTCTGTCTTTATTACCTGAGATGCTTCACTCATTACTTTTTGACCTTGTTTTCTCTACTGATGTAAACATTTAAGGCTATACGTTTTTCTCTATGACTGCTTTTCCCGCATCGTGTGAATTCTACAGCACAGTATTTCAGTATGTGTCCATTGCTATGTGTTAAGTGAGATTCACATGATGATTTAATAATAAACAATTTTGTTAACGTTTTATGTTTATTCTGTAATGGTGAGATGCAGAGTTCTATAATTTTTTATCTAACCCTGGGTTAACTATTCAGTTTATAGCATCTATTTTTCCTAATTTTGTTCCCTTTTGATCTATTAAAATTTTAAAAAGGCATGTTGGTGTCTTCCACTTTTAGTGAAGTTTCTAAATTCTTCCTATTATACTACAAGTTTTTGTTTCTTTAGAGGCTGTACGCCAATAAAATTTGTAACAGGTTATTACACTCCTCAAAAAATAAAATATTTTTATCTTATGTAATGATTCTTGCTATCTCTGAAAATGCATTCTGTCTTAAAATAAGGGTACTTCAAAAAATCCATGGAAAAATAGAATTAAAAGATAACATGAATCTTTCCATGAACTTTTTCTAGTACCCTGTATTATCTGATATTAATAGAGATATCCTTCGTTTTATTCACTATTTTTTTCTTACATCCCAATCCTGCTTAGGTTTTTTCCTCCCTTCGTATGGTATGGTCTTATAAATGTATATTGTGAATGTCTGTTTTAAACTCTTTCAGTTTTGGTTTGATTGAAGATCTTTGTTCCCTGCTTATTTCTGAAAGAAAATTTTGCTAAGTACAAAGTTCTTGGTTGACGATTATATTCTCCCAACACTTTGATGATGATATCCCACTGTCTTTTGGCTATGGGGATGTCTGTTTTGACTTAAACTTTTAAAAATTATTATTATTATTAAATTTTTATTTGCAGGTTATCTTTTTGTAAGGGCTGAAATTTAAGATCTCCTGTTTATTTTTGGCATTCATTGGTTTCATGTCAATATTAATTTTTGGTTTCTGAATTCTTTCTATGGTTCCTGAATATTTGGATTCATATCTTTCATCAATATTTGAAAATTGTTAGGAATCATGTGTTTAAATACTGCCACATTTCTATTATTTCTACTTTTTCCATCAAATTTTGATTTAATATAAGGTAGCTACTCTAATTTTATTACAACTGTCCCCTAAATCTACTTTCATATCATTAATTTCTGTATCTCTGCTGCATTTTGTAAAATTTCCTCAGATGTATCTGCAATGCACTCTCTTTTCTATTAATATTTCATCTTTTCTTCAAGTAGACCATTGATTTATATTTATTTCAGCAATTTCAGTGGCCACTTGTTTAATTTCTTTGTGGTCATTTTTCAAATCTTCCTGTCCATCCCAATAATTTCCTGTTTCTTGCTTATCTTTTTCTATTCTATCCTTTATTTCTTTAAACCTTTTTACGTAACTATTTTATATTTTATGCAGTAGTTTCAATATCTCAGTGCTCATGCGCTTAGTGATTTTTGACAGTGAGCTCATGTTTGTTTGATGTTAATCTGTGGGAACTTTCTGGCCTAAGGTGATGCTCCTTTCCCAGACAAGCTCGTTATTCCTTCTGATAGAAGCTAGCACGTGAGATTGATTCCTTTCAGAGGTCCACATTTTCCACCTTGCTGGAGACCTGGGGCTTTGGCTTCCAGCCCCAGCCCCTGTCTTATCACTTGGCTACCCATCTAAACTCCTGCTCCTTGGCCTGAGGTCAGTGCTACAATGGACATGTTCCCTCAGGAAAAAAACTCTTTTTCCAGGTTTCTTGTTGCTCAGGACAACCAGGTATTCCTTAGCTCACACTATTGGATCAGCATTATGTGGGGGAAATAAAATATTCCTATTTTCCTTAATTAGGTAAGCCCAGGACTTCACCAACAGTATGTCTCATCAAGGTTTATCCCTACTTATCCACTGGTATGTCTTATTGGAGAGATACATTCCAAGGTCCCCAATGGTCTGAAACTGAATAGTACCAAACCCTATGTATACTATCTGTTTTCCTATATAAACATACCTATGATAGTTTCATTAATACATTAGGCACAGTAAGAGATTAACAACAATAATTAATAATAAAATAGAACAGATATAAAAATATACTGTAATAAAAGTCATGTGAATATGATCTTTCTCTTTCTCACTCATAATAACTTATTGCATATTATACTCAGCATTTCTGGACCACAGTTGAGTGTGGATAGCTGAAAATGCAGAAAGTGGAACCACTGATAAGGGGGGACTACTGTAATTGTGTTGTAAGATGTTGAGCAGCATCCCTGGGCTCTACCCACCAGATGCCAGTAGCACCCTCTACCTGAAGTTATAAAAACCAAAAATGGGGCTGGCCCCGTGGGGCACTCAGGACAGTGCGGTGCTGGGAGCGCAGCGATGCTCCCGTGGTGGGTTCGGATCCTATATAGGAATGGCCAGTGCGCTCACTGGCTGAGTGCAGTGTGGGCGACACCAAGCCAAGGGTTGTGATCCCCTTACCGGTCACGAAAAAGACAAAATAAATAAATAAATAAATAAATAAATAATAATAACCAAAAATGTCTCCAGACATTGTCAAGTGTCTCCTGTGGGGCAAAATCATCCCTAGTTGAGAACCAGTGCTCTAAAATACACCAAATATCAATGGAAATCTTGCTTTATGTCTTTTACTCCAGGATTATGGGATTATAAGATGCTAGTGTTTTCACAAGGTTTCTGAGGATGTGTTTTGATGGAGCCCTGGAATCTTACTTCCATCTTTGATGAAAAAAAAATGAAATTATATTGTTATTTTTATATTCCCTCATATAGTGGTATAAATTTTGGTATTTTATGGGAATGTGTAGGTATCTTAATCTGATTTTGTGATCTAATTTTATATGTCTCACAATGAGGTTCTGATAAGAGAAAATTAAAAGAAGAGAGCAAAAATGAATATTGAGATAAAGACAAAGTTTTCTATTTGCTGATTGTTCGTCTCAGATATGCAATACCAACACAATGTCTGTAGTAGTTTTAAAATTCTTAACATGAAAAGAATTTAGTTTTTATGTAATAATATTAATATTGTAATAGTGAAATATGTGTAGGTATAGATATTTGTTTATATATTAATAATGAAAAAAATATGGTAAGATCAAACACTAAAAGTTTAGCTCAGCCCTGATAGGGGAAATTCTTACAAAAGTGAGAACTAAAATTAGTCTGGTAGAATACTCTCCAGCCTCATTTCTCAGCTCAAGGCCTAGAGAATAGTACATGTGTTAATATTACTAGCTCCTGTTGGAATTGTTCTCAGATCTATCCTCAACCTGGTATATCTACTTGCATGCACGTGGTTCTGATATTAATAACTGCTATCTCATTAATTGTCCTTGTTTCACAGCATAGGACATTGAGGTGCTGGGTAATTAAGTGTCTTCTCAGTTGCATATGGTGGGTAGTGGCTAAGTGAGGTTAGGTCCCAGTTTGTCAGAGTCCAAATCTGAAGTGTCTGTCTGCCCCTTTGTTTTGTCTTCATGCACGCACACAGCAAGCATTTCCAAGCTTGCATTCAGGGCTGTTTCTAGAGAATGCTATCTCATGTCACATCGCCACCTCAAAAGCCCTCTGCTTACTGGAAAGATGGAAATAATTGGTTTCTACCCTTCTTGACCTCTCTCTGCACTCCTTCACACACCTCTTTTTGTGGGGTTGATCTAATTCTTTCCCACATTGACTTTGCTTCCTTTTCTCTTCTTTATAACTCTGCAGTGGATATATGAGCAAGGAAAATCTGAAAGTAATAGCATGCTGTTTGTAGCCATTTAAAATCTATACTTTTCCATTGGTATGCACTGTCTGTGTAAATGGGAATACCCCACAATTCCTGTATCTTTCAAATTAGCAGTTACTTACTGAACACCTGCTATATTCTTGGGAAAATGCTAGGTGTTGTTTGGAATTAGTTTATGATAATAATTAAGGCTTGCAGGGATATTAGCAGGTTCTTCTTTTTATTCAGATGGTATAGCCATGCAAAAAATTATTAAAGGGCAATATCAAATGAGAGAGAGATTAATACCAAAATGTAGATGTTACAAATTTGTTCTGTTCTGTTTAGCTTTATAGGTATTAACATTTACTTATCTTTATATACTAGTATTAAATATTGCATACCACTCATTATAATTTACTTACTTATTAAGTTGGATTGTGTATAGTTGTATAGAAATTAAGCTTAGTGCTCACTTGGCAGCACACTTACTAAATTTGGAACAATACAGAGAAGATTAGCATAGCCTCTGTGCAAGAATGACATGCAAATTCACGAAGCATTCCATATTTTTGCAAAGGCGCTGAATAGACATTTTCAAATGAAGACATACCAACAGCCAACAGGTACATGAAAAAATACTCAACATCACTAATCATCACAGAAATGCGAATTAAAACCGCATTGAGATATCATCTCACCCCAATTAGACCAGCTAGTAATAAGAAGACAAAGAATAAGAAATGCTGGTGAGGATGTGGAGAAAGGGGAACTACACTGTTTTGGGGACTGTAAATTAATGCAGCCATTGTGGAAAACAGTATGGAGGTTCCTCAAACAACTACAGATAGAGCTACCATAGGATCCAGCAATCCCACAACTGGGTGTATCCCCAAAGAAACGGAAATCATCATGTCTGAGGGATACCTGCATCCCATGTTTATTGCAGCTCTATGTGCAATAGCCAAGAGTTGGAATCAACCTAATGTCCATCAACAGATTCCCTGCATGGCACTATTACTTGAAACAGAAAACACTAGGAGATTACAGATGGCCAATGTAGAGGTTCATATAAAAAGTTGTTCCTTTTTCTCTATTTCCTTCTCAGTTGAGATTATAAGGGGTATTGTCTTTTATTACATGCAACCTCATTACGATATGATTTTCAGTGCTGCTTCCTTGACACAAGTGTCCTCTGAGAGTAATGCACAGTGGTAAACATTACTAAAATAATAATGATGTCAATAGGATAAAGCCAATAATTAACATGCAGAATAAATAAATCTTATATAATAAATGTTAATGTGAATGATATGTAAGAAGGTACTTCCAAAAGGTCTTGGAAAAATAGAAATAAAAGATAATACAAATCTTTCCGTGAACTTTTCTGAAGTACCCTCATATATGGGATGAAAATCAGATAGATGTTAATGACTTGGGGTCTTTGGCAACTTCTCATAATTATAAGATATTGAATCCTACTTATTTCATGGCAAGCATCCTCTGAGTACAAAATATCACTCAAATAATAATTTAGTCATGATAATGGTTCCCACAATAATTACTGCATGCATAAGGACTATAAATATGTACATTTTCCAAATTATTATAGGAATGATAAGTAATTATTTAAGATATAACATTTTAGGAAGATAACCTTAGGTATTAGGCAACTATAAAATATGGTACCGAATCTTGTATGCATTCAATAGTCCAAATTTTATGTGTGCTAACATATTTTTGTGGACACAACAAAATAAATAAAGGCAAGTTTTGAAATTGTAAAATTGTACATTGGAGGATTGGATAGACCAAAATTTTCTTGGAGTGATCAAGTGGACTTGCAGGATGATAAAACAAAACAGCTGTTCCTCTATAGCACTAATATCCTGGTGTTACCGTGGGTTACATTCCTGTCCTTACTGGGGAGGACCCCAAGGCCACATGATGTAAGCACTGTCACTTAGGAACCATTTCAGAAAAAGGCAATTTATTCACCTTGCTGCCTGCATAGACAACGTACTTTAATCCCAGCTGCAAAATGGCTTAGTAAATTTATTTTCATTTAGTCCCATGTCTAATCTTTGTGATGACACAAAACCCAATGAGAGACATTCACGCAGCACTTTCTAGGTAGTAGACACTCATGGGGTGGGTTGTTTGGTGATAAAACAGATAATACCGAAGCTGAGAGCTTATGATACCATCTAAGTCTTGCATTATAAATTCTATGATGACTGGTGACATAAGACTGTGGGGACAGATAAGAGGGGCCATATGCTATCTTCCCAGATTTGCTGACTGAATCATGTTTTAACGGGCAAGCAAAACATGATTTCAATGGTTAAAAGCAGCCAGTGAAGCAGGCAAAATTGGGGGTGGTTATCATGCTGGGGGGAAGTGCCAAGTGGGCGGTGTGTTATCTTCATGGATGGGTAAAATGTGGAGCTATGAGCAGGATGAGGATACTAGTCAAGAGAGTGCAAGGTCTTTAATGTAATGTCAGAGAGTGAGCATCCTCCTTTGGGAAATCAGGAAACAGGGCTGTTGAAACATTTTAGATTTAAAATTAATGTTCCATGGATTCACAGGAGTTCATATCACATCAATGCCCTTGTTTATCTGAAGGAGCTATGACATTCCTTGCAACAGGCTTTAAATTTGTAATATTGTGTCTCTTCAGTATTTTTCTCATGAAACATATTAACATGAATCCTTAACTTGATTTCTTACTATGAAGCATGCAAAGAGATTTTAGGGCACTATCCTGCCAATTATCAAGAGAATGACACATTTATTTACTCTGAATAATGATCATTCTTGAGAATTACATCCCTGGGATTCTTAATGTTGTAATAATTGTTGCAATTATCAGACAGTTGAACTCCATGGACAGTTTATCACAAGTCAAAGTCTGAATGCCTCCATTGATGGTGTAACTGAACTGAAAGTTTAAATGCATGAAATAACCAGAAATATAGTTTAAACAGTTTTGGAAAAATGATTGCCAAGAATATTTTGCTTTCAAAAAAAAAAAAAAAAAAAACTTTAAAACTTTTTAAAAGAGTTGTGTTTTCCTTAATTTCAAGTGAAGATTCGTATTTTAGATCTCACAGTCATGCTATTTTATTTCCTTAAGATTTTTAAAAATATTTAAATTATTTTAATACCAAACACATATAATCAAATATCTATTGCCATAGAAAAATGCAGTTCAAATAATTGAGAGGTTCTTAACATTTCAAATATTTGTGATGAAATCCCTTTCAAATTCATTAATTCTTAAATCTCAATTTTAAAAGAGAAATGATTCTCTTTTAAGTAGTGAAGTGTACTCAAATTTAAATGACTCTAAATATTCATTTTCTTCATTGTACATTGTGAGTTCTATTCCTTTAAGTTGGTGAAGAGATGTATTTGTTCATTTAAAATAACTATCTGGTCTGTTCTATTGATCTGTCTGCTTTTATGCCAGTACCATGCTGTTTTGGTTAATATAGCTTTGTAGTATAGTTTAAAGTCAGATAGTGTTATGCCTCCAGCTTTATTTATATATTTATTTATTTATTTTTCATTCATTCATTCATTTATTTATTTATTTGCTCAGGATTGCTTTGGCTAAATGTCTGGATAGGTTTTCTTTTTCCAATTTCTGAGAAAAATGTCAGTGGAATTTTGATGGGGAATGCATTGAATCTGTAGATCACTTTGGGTAATATGGACATTTTCACAATGTTAATTCTTCTGCTCCAAGATCAAGGGATATCTTTCCATCTTCTTGTGCCCTCTTTAATTTCTCTCAGCAGTGGTCTGTAGTTCTCTTCACAGAGATTTTCACATCCTTGGTTAACTTTATTCCTAAGTATTTTTTTGGGTGGGGTATTTTAAATGGGCTAGCTTTCTTGATTACCCAGAAATCAACCTATACTCCTACAACCATATGATTTTTGAAAAAGGCACCAAGTCTACACACTGGGGAAGAGACTGCTTCTTAAGCAAATGGTGCTAGCAATACTGGATATTCATATGCAGGAGAATGAAACTAGACCCATTCTTCTCACCAGATACCAAAATCAACTCAAAATGGACTAAAGAATTAAATATACACCCTGAAACAATAAACCTCCTTAAAGAAAACATAGGGGGAACACTTTAGGAAGTAGGAGTGGGTACAAACTTCATGAATAGGACCTCAAAAGCACAGGCAACCAAAGGAAAAATAAACAAATGGGATTATATCAAACTAAAAAGCTTCTGAGCAGCAAAAGAAATAATCGATAGAGTGAAAAGACAGCCAACAGAGTGGGAGAAAATATTTTCAAAATATACATTTGACAAAGGACTCATATCCAGGATTTACAAGGAACTCAAACAACTTTACAGCCAAAAAACAAGTAACCCAATTAAAAAATGGGGAAAGGAGCTGAATAGGCATTTCTCAATGGAAGATATACGAATGGCCAACAGACACATGAAAAAATGCTCAACATCACTCAGCATTTGGGAAATGCAAATCAAGACCACTTTGAGATACCATCTCACTCCAGTTAGGATCGCTAATATCCAAAAGACTGAGAATGACAAATGCTGGCAAGGTTGCAGAGAAAAAGGGGAGAGAGGGAGTGGGAAAGAGGAACTGGTAAAGGGAAATGAAAATCAACTACGATGTATATTGGAAGTTAAAATAAAATGAAAAATAAATAAAAATAATAAAATAAAAGAAAGCTCTTTAAAAAATAAGATAAATGTGGCATGAGATATTCTTTTTTAACTTATTTCAAATGTTCAGATGTCAACATTTATCACTACTTTTATTAAAACGCTAAATAGAAAATAGTAAATATAGTTCTTGGATGGGAGAAACTTGAGGGTTTTCTTCGATTTTTTTTTCTTTCTAGTTTTAATCCCTTAGGGTCATTGATAACAGGCTTACACAAACTCCCATTTAGTAACCCAATTGTGTAAAATAATTTTGTCTTTAAAATGGTGATAGGGGGATTTGCTTGGTTTATTCTACATCATACCAGAATACCATATTAAGATTGATGCCCTTTTTATCATAGACCAACTCACGTATTAAAACACAGCACTATTACTGAATAAAAGCCAGCGCAGTGTCATATGTGGTTCTAATGTTTTCCCGAATGGAAAACCACTTTATTGGTCATTTGTTTGGGCACACTGACAGCCTTGCCATTAGTCTCTAGCCATGGACAGTGAAAGATGGTTTGTAGGAGTCTTAAGAAAGAAAACGAATGTGGGTTTAAGAAAGAATTTGAAGAGCTTTGCATTTGCTCTTGGCATTTCCTGCCATTGTTAAAAAGGTCAGCTATGCAATTTAAAGTGTTCCAGGTACGGAGCATGACAAATGTCACAGAGAAAATGAAACTGCTTTAGTTGCCATTTTTGGCCAATTTCCCAAAGGTACCATTTTTCACCTCTCCCCTCTTACAGATTTGCAAAATTTGGCTTGTGCTAAATGCCAGCCCCTCTGTGCATTGGAGGCAGGGAATGCTTTGTGTTAGATATGCAAATTGTGTGTAGATGAGAACAGCAAGTTGAGAAGAAAACTGAGAAATTAAATGGCACCCCCCCCAAAAAAAATAGACAACTTGCAAATGAGTCTATCGAAACTGTTAAGGAAGCTCATGGACTAAGAAATAAAATGTCTAGAACTCATCAATAAAAATGCCCAATCACATTCATATGTAAAAAGAGGTAAATCAATTTAACTATACTTTATTCTATTTTACTTAATTTTATTATACTTTTGCCTAGTTGAATGGCAAAACTAAATTCGGTTATCCTTGGGCACCATCACACTCTACTAGTTGGATGATGAATTGATATAGAGTTTTGGGAGAAGTTGGCTATTATACATTAACATTTTTTTAAAAGACCCACTTTTCTCCCCAAGATTTCTGCTTCCAGGAATCTGTCCTACAAACATAGGCATAAAGATGCATGCACGTAGATGTTCATTGCAACTGAGATTCCTCTCGAAGATGAATTATTTTATACATTTCTACAACTACTTTTTACTTCAAAAGGAAGAGATGGAGCAAAATGTGAGGACACAATAACATTCACATAAACCCGTTAAATCTATGTATCCATATATAGATCTGGGCACATGTATGCATATATTAATATGCACTTTTATGCATATGTGTATGTGTATGTACATGTTTATGTAAGTGCATGTATGTGTACGTATGTGTATGTAGCTGCCTAGAAAAAAGTCCAGAACTAAACAAATTGTCAACTATGGTTACCCCTTCCAAGGGAAGTATGGTACTGTGTATTGGGGAGAGGCAAGGATTGTCAGAGATAATGAAGACCATAACTGTTTCTACACTTTTGCATTTATAAAATTTTTCCTAATACATTTGAATATATTTTTTTAAAAATCACTTATGCAGATCTCCTAGGTGCGTGTGAGAAGCCATAAGGAGCAAATGGTTTGATATATGAAAGAAACAGGACACAAGTTAGGATTTGGACAACTGATAAGACAGTATGAGGGTACTTCAAAAACTTGGTGGAAAAATAGAATTAAAAGATAATACGAATCTTTCCATGAACTTTTTGAAGTATGCTGTGACCAGTGTGGTCAAAGCTGCATTGCATGAAAGAAAGCCATGCATTTAAACAAATACCTTAATATTTGGGAGAGAGGTTGATGAGTGGTGGAAGTAACTGTACCCTTTATGCCAATTTTGGGATTTGGGCAAGGATTCTCACAAGTTCCAGAATATTCCACTGTGTTTCATTGTTATAGAGAAATCTACCCAGGAAGATGTATGGCTTGCAAATAAGCTGGTTTTGTAGTTACATTTCCTATTATCCACAGATTCACTTGGCTTGGAAGAAGCCCCTCAGAAAAGTAAGAATACACTTCTCATATATAGCATCATCATTTTTTAAAATTAAATTACATATACCCAAAACGGCCAAGACATATGAGGACATTTTCTTTCTTCCTGAAACCTTCCTTACCTAGCCTCATCCAAGCCAACATTTGACTTTTACGTCAAGTTGTCTTTTCCAAAGTTAGGGAGTTATATTAGTCATTTCTGTTGCTTATAACAAAATACCTGAAACCGAGTAATTTATAAAGAAACAAAATTTATTTCTTACAGTTTTGGAGCTGGAAAGTCCACAGTTCAAGGGGGATGTCTGGTGAGGGCCTTGTCCTGGGTGGGAACTCTCTCTAGTATCTCTTGGTGACCAAGATGTCACGTGGAGAGAGAAATGGGCTGAGCAACAGTGAGCTAAATTTCTCACTGGCTCTCCTTATAAAGCCATCAGAACTGCACCTGTGACAACCCATCACTCTATGAATGGATCAATCCATTCATGAGGGCACAGTCTTCACAGTCCAATCACTTCTTTAAAGTCGCACCTTTGAAAAACCATAATTAGATTTCACACCCTCTTAACACTGTTCCAGTGGGGGTCACGTTTCTAATACATGAAGTTTTAAGGGATACATTTAACCTATAGGATGGTTCAACATGCATCTATTTACTCAGTATAATTCTGTCAGCATCCCATAGGTTTAACAGATTTCATCTGAGCTTCAAGGAATCATAATCCATCCTCCAACAAATAATAGTAACAATACTACTACTAATAATAATAACAGTTGCATGTTTTTAGGGTTCACATGGGTTTTCTCATTGGATCATTACAACATGTGGATGCAGTAGCCTGTGTACACCCATGTGACATCTGGGGAACTAGCACTAAATTAAAGCTTCTGTAATGGGATGTGGAAGAGCACTCACAAACAGGAGGGCATCCCACTAAACCCTGCTGTCTCCAGGCCACTCTGTTCCAGATCACCACCGCCATGCATGGGCTGCTACTCAGCTTTGCTCTTTGCCTTCCTCTAAACCCTTAATGAAAAATGTCACAGAGCTATCAATCATCCCCCCATAAATGGCACCAGAATCAGTGTGAATGATTTAATAAAGACACCGGCTTGACCCACGTCATCAACAATAGTGCATTTCAGGCTGTGCTCCGTGCTGGGCGCCATGCAACAGCCTGACAGAGTCAGTGCTGTTGGAGTCCACCACACTATGGAAATCCTCAGAAAACATTACCCAACCTCTATACAGAGATGCAATACAGTGTGAGTTCTGGTTAGGGTAATACCAAATACTAATAAGTGCCAACCGTTGTCCTATAACATGAGTCTTCAAGGCAAAGGCACTTTATTATACAACCAAAATATTGGGATGCATCCCTCTTTTCTTAGGATCCCAAAGAGTTGGTGTTACATCTATAAAACCAGCATTGACTGGAAGGACCCAGAAAAACTAAAGTGTATAAGCTTCTTTGCTCCCTTTATCTTAAAGACTTCAGTTCCATTCAGCAACCTCATTAGATTGCCTTTTGACTGTTCTAACAGGGAAGTGGTGTGCAACTATCATTTATCACCCAGGAACTGACCACTGAAGTCCATTTTCTACTCCAAATTCTTAGAACTCTGAAATCCTGCCTCTAACCCAAACTTCCTTTTCTTCCAGTTATTACATCTTCCCTCCCACTTTGCTCAGTCTTCCATCAAGCCTTGCACCCCTCCAAGCACTGCCTGTCTTTCCAGCCAACAAACATCTCACCTAAAGGGCAGGATCTGACTTAAACTCTCTCACTAACACCCTCAGTTCCCTCCTTTGCTTGTGTGGAGCTCACCCCACCATTTCTCAGCCCTATGTCCATGCAGATGTTAGTTTTTTCAGTCCCATAACACTGCTGGAGTTAATGGAATCACTGCATGGATTGCCTTATTATCAGCCTGTGTTTTGCAGAAACCATGGAAATCTTGAGCATGGCTTGCAATTTGTCTTAGCCCATTTTGTGTTGCTGTAACAGAATACCTGAGACTGAGTAATTTATAAAGAACAAACATTTTTCAGGATTCTGGAGGATGGGAAGTCCAAGATCAAGGAACTGTTATCTGGTGAGAGCCTTCTTGCTGCATCCTCACATGGTGGAAAGTGGAAGGGTAAAGATTGCAAGAAAAGGAATCCAGTCATGTGAGCTCCTTTTGTAATGGCATTGATCTATTCTTGAAGCCTTCCATTAGGTCCTACCTTCCAAGAAATAGCACTGGAGATTAATTTCCAACACATGAATTCTGGGAGACACATTCAAACTATGGCACATCCATTTAATCTCCCTCCCAATCAGCATCCATTTCTTTCTGCCATGGCAGCAGTTTAAGTATTTACCATCTTCCCTCTTTTGTTCTCATCAGGTAACAGGTGCCCACTCACAGGTTCATTTGTATCTATATCTCTTCTGTCTTCCAGAATCTGGGCCAGTTCTCAACCTCCCAGCTGGGGCTTAGAAGTTAACCCCTACTGCCATCTCAAGAACTTCTTCCTTGTACAGTGGGCATTCTGTCTTTACAACCCTAGACAGCCTCAGCACTGTCTCCTTCCATTAATAGTCACATTTCTTGAAATAGGAATTTTTACTTCCTTCTTTGTTCCCCATTTCCCCAAAACTGTTTTTCCACCTTCTTAATCTCATGCTAATGAATCTCATTAGCTACCATATGATCCAGCAATCCCAGTACTGGGTATATACTGAGAGGAAATGAAATAAGTATGTCGAAGACGTCTCTCTTAATCAGTCTTTTTTCTTTCTTTTCTTTCTTTTTTCTTTTTTTTTGAGGGGGTGGCTGGTGGTTACAGGGATCCAAACCCTTGACCTTGGTGTTACAAGGTGGTGCTCTAACCAACTGAGCCCACCAACCAGCCCTGATATCACTTAACCTTAAATGTTGACTTCTGCAGAGTTCATTCTTGACTCGATTCTCTTCTTTATATCTCTGGGTGATTTATTCCACCCTCATATCTTTAGCTTCCATCTCTACATGGATGATTCTCAAGTCTTTATTTACAATGCAGACTGCTAACTTCTGTTACAGTGTTTGTATTTTTAACTCCTAATAGCAACTACTAGTTGCATGTCACGCAGACACTCCGAACTCAACATGTCCAAATACTGAGAGGTGTTCTCCCTCTAAAACCGATTCCCCTCTTTGCACTCTCATGGTGGTCCAAGGTACCCCATATCCCAGTATGTCCAAGATATGGGCTCAGTCATATTTCACTTCTCATGTACATGGATGCCCATATTACATCCTTTCTGTTCTGCAAAACATCCCTAAACATGTGCTCTCTGCTTGATGCCTGCTGTCACTGCTTTAAGTCTTGTCTTCTTTACCTCAGCTTGGATTGCCACCTAATTCATCAGTCTCCTACCTCCAGTCCACCCTTCAAGCTACCATCAGGGTCATCTTCCTGCTTCTCAGACCTGACAACTTCCTTTGCTAATTAAAAAACAAACCATGACTAAATCTTTCAAGTGGCTCCCTTTTTACCACCTGGAACACTCCAAGGCCCTTGAAATAGCACTGAAGACTCTTTAAATCCACCCATGTATCATCCCCTTTGCATCCTCTCATTTCTCTTTCTCTTGTATACCTTGTCTCTTGCACCTTGGAACAAACAGCCAAGCACACCCTGCTCTCCTGCACACCCTGGCCCTTCTGTATCTTGGGGTTTTTCTCCTTAATCTCTACCTGGGAAGCTTCTAGTCATTCATTTATTAAGGCCCAGTGAAAATGGTTTCATTTACTTTCTCTTTATATAGTTTCATGTATATGTACATACGGTAGTCTCCCCTTATCCACTGGGGATAAATATCAAATACCCAGTGGATGCCTGAAATTGTGGATACTACCAAACCCTGTAGATACATTGTGTTTTATCCTATACATATATACCTGTGACAAAGTTTAATTTAAAAAATAGGCACAGGAAGAGATCAATAACAATAAGTAATAATAAAATGGAGCAATTATAAAAATATACTGTGATAAAAGTTCAGCAAATGTGGTCTCTCTCTCTCAAAATACTGTGTCTTATTGTACTGTACCACAGGTAGCTGAAACCACAGAAAGCAGATAGGTGGGGACCACTGTATACACACACACACACACACAATTGTTTGCAAGTGTCCTTGTGATTTTAATGCTTACCTCATTTGTCTTTCTCAAATAGCATTTGGCAAATGTTTTCTGCTTTGACAAATGCATGAATGAGATGTCTGTTTGCCAAATTACAGAATATGAGAACCATACATCATCTTGGGAGAATTCAGGTCAATGACGTTAATTATTCCATATCAGAAAATTGTTTGATGCATTATTTAAAAAATGTTTATTTGTCACATGTGTGCTGAGGGTTGAGAATTCAACAGAGAATGAAATGGTCATGGTAAAGTTGAAGAAACGTAGGGGGTCCCATGGCATTCCTTCTCAAACTTTGATAATAAAACCTCCTTGAACTCAGAACTATACACTGTCAACATAATTCCCAGTTTGGAAAATAAGGACAGGCATTTTTCCTTTCTCTCTCATTGCCTTTTATTTTTACTCCTCTTGGGTACTCTTCTGGGTTTGGTTTCTGGTTTTGAGAAGATGGAGAGGGGGTGAAGTAAGGATGGAAGGGAAATACTACAGCATCACGGGAGATGATAGAAATACTCTAGTGAGGTGGTGTCGTGCCCTTTACACTGGGCATTTTTGAGTCTGACTGTAACTCTCTCAACCTAGGCAGCTTCTCTCCTTGAGTGGCTTCCCTCTTGCTCTTTGCAAACTTCTTTTCTTCAGGAGCACAATTTTTGTTCTCTTATTACTGGAACCCCTTTTGTCCTGCAGATGAGCTTACTGCAAAAAAGTCCGTGCTCAGACATACCTTCTCATCCTGATGCTTTGATGTCACCAAGAGTAAGGCTAGAAGCTTCAGCATACATTTGTATCAGAAAAAAATAAAAAATAAAAGAGAGAGATATACTACTTTCACTTGAATTTCAATAGCTACTTAACCTTAAAACTCTGAAGATGGAAACATTTCAATTGCTACCTTTAGGTCTCCATTCGGCAAGAGTGTTTTCTTGTCTCTACCACGTTGGTAACGTTTACACTGTACCCTTGAAAGATTAGGTGGGTTCTGGGGAAACAGATCATGAGGTGTCCTTCAGCAGGAACTGTACCCCTTTTATGGAAAACAGAGACTAATAGTGGCGTGAGGGGAACAGGCTGGCATTAGTGGGTCATAATGGTAAGAGTTAAAACTCAGCTCTCTGAGCTGTTCCTTTGACTCCTCAAATGATCATAATTTTGCATCCTTGAAACTAGATGTTATTTAACCAAGAACCATGGACTCCCAATAGGTCTAAGAAATCCCCAACCTGTATGGTGCTTTTGTGAGTATTTGAAAATGGATTTTCCTTTGAGAGAAATGTCTCCTCTAAGAAGTCTTCAACCCAGAATCGATTAAAAAAAAATCCCAGCTTCATACTCTGAATATAATGACCATTCACTTAAAACTCGATAAGAACATCTTAGTACATAAGAGATTGAACCCTATGGGGCTGCCATTTTCTTACCTCAACCTGTGCAATATTGTCATTTTCCATAAAAGGGGTACAGTTCCTGCTGAAGGACACCTCATGATCTGTTTCCCCAGAAC
>NW_007728514.1:0-208 GCF_000696425.1 Galeopterus variegatus | reverse complement strand
AAAAATGTAAAAAGTCAGCTCCTACTGAAAGGGAAATGAAATATTGGTATCATTAGCTCCCAAGCAAGGCAGGAGGGTGATTCAGAGATTCTGTTATGGGAATATAGAGGAGGGATAGTGCTGTTTAGGCTGCAGAATTAGAAAAAAAATCATGAAATAGGTGCCCTTTGAACTTGTTCCTAATAAAATTGTGGAAGTGGAGGCACTG
>NW_007728513.1:589416-589680 GCF_000696425.1 Galeopterus variegatus | reverse complement strand
TCCTTTAAGAACAGGAACTAGACAAGGATGCCCACTCTCACCACTCCTATTCAAGATAGTGGTGGAAGTACTAGCCAGGACAATAGGAGAAGAGAAGGAAATAAAGGGAATCCAGATTGGAAAAGATGAAGTCAAACTGTCCCTGTTTGCTGATGACAATGATCCTATTTCTCAAACAGCCTAAAGCCTCTACAAAAAAACTCTTAGAGTTGGGGCCGGCCCGGTGGCGCACTGGATAGTGCGCCGCTTGGGAAGCGCGGCGGC
>NW_007728513.1:586624-586933 GCF_000696425.1 Galeopterus variegatus | reverse complement strand
AAAAAATGCTCAACATCACTCAGCATTCGGGAAATGCAAATCAAAAGCACACTGAGATACCTTCTCACCCCAGTTAGGATGGCTAATATCCAAAAGACTGTGAATGATAAAGGCTGGCGATGTTGCAGAGAAAAAGGAACTCTCATACATTGTTGGTGGGACTGCAAAATGGTTCAGCCTCTATGGAAAATGGTATGGAGGATCCTCAAACAATTGCAGATAGACGTACCATATGACCCAGCTATCCCACTGGAATATACCCAGAGGAATGGAAATCATCAAGTCGAAGGTATACCTGTTCCCCAATGT